>NW_024868381.1:45467-57536 GCF_013358625.1 Macadamia integrifolia | reverse complement strand
GGGGGGGGGGGGGAAGGGATGTGATGACATGCAAATTAAATTATAGAGATTGGAATTAAAAAAAAAAAGGCGTACCCAGTGCAAGTGGCTCAAATAAAGCTTGTACATAGAACGAGATAAAAAAAAGAAAGACAAGTGAGTAAACAGGCTTATGCTTCCCCAAATCATGTTGTGCCAACTGTCACAAACCTCAATTGGGTCATTCTATTAGAAAGCTTCCAATTTTAGACCACAATTTTGTCAACCCCCTCAATTTCCCAAAATATTTTTCCATCCAGTCCAGATACCCAAAATGACAGCATGTGGCAGTAGCTTCATAAGATGTGACCTTTCCTTTCCATCCAATTTAGATTCTAGATCCAATGAGAAGATATCATCTTTGGATCTCTTTCTGTAGTGCCAAACATCAAGATGTTTAAAAAAAAAGGACAAAATGTTGCTGTCTCTGAAAATGAATAAATCAGATACTGTATCCTCTTCATTTTTATACACATGATGCATCTGCTTGCCAAAGTGTATTCCCTTCTCTTTCATGTGACCCAATGTCCAAATCTTATCATCAATAGCTTGCATGCCAGGATATTTACCTTTGTGGGTAATGCCGAAGTAGGTTATAAGTAAACTACCCCAGCAGTTTATAACCCCAAATAAGACAAATAGGACACAACAACTAACTTGATAATAACTAGAAATAGGGTCAGGAAACAAAGGAATAAGACTAGCAAATAAACCCCCAATGGTACGATAGCCATGCAGCAGCAAAACCAGCACAAAACCCAACCCAATTGGAGAGATAAGGACCTGCAATAGGGCTGGAGAGCGAGAGGTGCGGCTGGGGCTGTGGGGCTCCAATTGAGCTGCAAACTTGGTCCATTGTAGGGCCTAGGGAGGGTACAAAAACCCCCAAATATGAAGAACTTCTGATGTTTGGTTATGGAGTTATGTGCTTTCTTGATTTTCAGACCTAGGAGAGAGAATTTGAGAGATTTCTTCAAGAATTATAGTAGGGCTGCTTGGGTAGCAACAAGAAGGGGATTGAGTGATCCTTGGGTGGCTGTGAACACCCTCTAAAAAGGCCAGGTAGATTAGGGATCAATTGGGGAAGGAAGAGGAGATCGATCTCTCTCCTAATTCCTCCATGGGTGCTGGTCGGTTCTGTCTTTTGAAGTCCTGAACAAATCTGATCTTCTTAGGATTCTTCAATGTCAGTAAGCAGTAACAGCAAGTACTAACAATACCAGTAAACAGAGAATAGGAGAGAAAAGAAACAAGACAAGTGTGAGTTGGATTGGCTATGTCAGTGATGCAGATCCGAATCCCAAGGGCTGAAATCGGATCGCTTAGGGCCTACTTAAACACTCAATAAAACAAAGGCAACACCCAATAACAATTGTATTGAAATAAAGCTTCAACTAAATGGAAGAATTGTAATTAAACTGAAGTTTCCAATGAAGGTGGCAGTTTTGTAAATAAATAGAACTTTAGAAGGGAGTGGCAGACTTGTAATTAGATGGAACTAAAGGCCTAGGCTACAATATGCTAGTAAAAGGGTAATTTAGGACTAAGGAGAATAATGAGGAAGTGAAGGGAAATAAGGTCAAACCAGGGGTTAAATGCCCTAAACAGCAGTCCACGATTCTTCAAGCTTCTTCTCCTTGTGAGAACCAGAAATCAGCGAAAATAACCTTTGAACCAGACGAGAACTCATCAATGGGGCCTTCAATCGGGCTGAAACTCATGGAAGGGTTCAATTATTCCAAGATCTATAGTCTCCAACCGATGGGTGTTCAAACAGAAACCAAAGAGAAAGTCAAACTTCTGCAACTCAGGTCTAACGCAAAGACAGAATCAGATGTGAAGTTCTGGTTAGAACTTCCAGCAAAGATCAAATCTTCACTCGCATCCATGTAGAGTAAGTCGTTTCCATTAGAGGGATGAGCCCTTAAAACCTCAAACTGATCTGAAGTGTATCAGGACAGATTGATGGAAGAAAACTGTGGCTGCAAGTAACACCCAGAAAATAGAGTAGTAGTATCGGTTAACGAAAACAGAAAAAGAAAAGAGAAATAGCAATAATAGCAGATCGATGGGGAGGGAGAAGAGGAATAGAAGAGATACGAAGATTCCAGAGAGGGAGGAAAAAGGAGTCAGCAGTCATGGTTCCACACCAAAAAATTCTTCAACCAAGTTTTAATTCTTCAAAACTTCAAATCTGTCTCTTACTAGTGAATTACATGGCTTATAAAAGAAAACTCAAAGTATCAAAATGGTAACTAATTTAAAATGGAAACTAATATAAAATTAGAAGCTAACTAATACAAAAAGAAATTGTTTCTAAATCCAAAGAGAATCAAATCAAAAGATATATTTTTTTTTTCCTATGTCCATCGTGCAACTGCATCAATCAGCCCGGGCATCTCACCCACAACTATTCTGGCTGTTTAAACAATTGACTGCAATCATTCATTGTTCAAATCTGAACAATAAGAGTACATAAACCCCTCTATATATAAAGGGCAGAATAGCAGTCATACTATAATTAGGAGTTAGACTCCAAGTAGGTTTAGACATTACATCACAGGAGTTGGACTCCAACTAAGCCTAGACTAGAACTCCAACATGGAGTAGGTAACTAACTAGTCATTCGCTAATAGGGAAACCTAAATTGACTAAAAAACTGAAATGAGAAAGGAAATAGACTCAAAATAGGTCTCTGACTAAACTAATGAATTAAATTCCGTTTTCCTACTTTCTACCCATATTTTAGGCCCATTAAAGTGGCTCATTACAAAGAAAACCCATGGGATCAAAGGCCCAACACATACATAACCCAACCCAAGGCTTATCTGCAATAAAATAAGCCCATTAAGTGACTTATCTACATCAGTGGGTGCTGTTGATCACCAAATATTTTCGTTTTGCTAAAGCCTTCTAGATTGTCTGGTCACTATTCATATCAATGCTTGACATGAAATTTATTCTAAACTATTGAAAATAAATATGCTTATACCTGAGTCTCTGAATCTTCCCTAGGGCATAGCTGAGTCTTGCACCTTGTTAGTGCCAGATTCTGACAACCTCCCCCATATTTGTGTGACAAAATATGCTGTTGAATTTATTTATTTCTATGTGATGCATGACACAATGAATATTTGTGTTTTGCTCTTGTTTTTGAAACAGCTAATGGGTACTGAGAGCGTGCTTTTGCTAATTCTAATTGCATAGCTCCCTTAAGAGTTATATTTCTGCTGAAGTTTTTGAAACTTTTATAACTTCTTTCCCATTTTGGAAGGCATACGCAGTGACAGCAATTATGAAGATATTTGCATTTGAAATTGCAAAGGGAAGGAAAGTCGAGTTGTTGCCCGAGGTATGCTGTTTAATACTGTATCATTTACATATCTCTTTCCCTCTCTAATAAACTGTTTATGGAAGTATGTGATTAATTATATAACAAAACCTCTCAAGTCTGATGAGGTGCTGTTATTACTCAACATTAGTTTCAATATTTAGAAATGTCTAGATATTTTGGTTACTGGCAGAGCTGATGGATTTGTTAAGCATTTGTTTCTCTGAGGAAGCTTGTTTCTTTGTTTTCTTTTTTCATTTTTTTTTTTTTTTGGGGGGGGGGGTGGTTCTTGCTGAGCCTCTAGGAATGGTTTTTTTGGGCTTTGCCCAGTTCCATTCTATGTATACATATCGAAAGAACCCTGCCGGTCTGTGCAGGGCACGCAAGACATGTGGGCCAATGGGAGGGTGCGCGGGAGCATCTTCAGCCCACACGGCAGTGTGGTCTTTTCGCGCCCACTTTAGTTTGTGTTCTTTTCCTGCCCTTCTTTTCGACAACGTAATTTTTTTATTACATAGTATGCTGAGCTTTTGGTTTCTGAAGGTTCGTGGAAGTATTCATGGGTTCAAAGGAAGTCCAAGACTGCTAACTTAATAGAACAATTTGTTTTTCTTTTTATGGAAGGCAAAGAAAGGAGGGCAAGAGTAGATTCTGGGACTTAGATTCACTTGCCACAAACTCTTTCAGCATGTTACTAAGTATTTCTCCCCTCCATGGCATTGATTGAAAATTGAAAGATGAAATTAATGTTTCACTCGAGTTATTGATGCAATGTGGGAAGAGAAAATATTAATTATTCTCATATGAGGGTCCTACCATCCTAAAGAGATGGGATCTTGATGCAGTTGGACAGTTGATATTAACTGGGGTTGATTTGGTTCCTTTATTTATTTCCTTTTAGAGTTGGAAACAATAGGAGTTGACTTAGAGTTATTTTTTATTTTTATTTGAGAGATTTTATTTCTATATTTAGATTTAAATGCATGTTTATTTTAATTCCATAATAAGAAGGTAGGTTTGATTTTGAATATATACGTAGTCTTTGTACTCAACTATTTGGACAGATTTGAGAATGAAAATTGAAGCTTGAGTTGTGCCGGTTAGGTATGAATCAGGTCGTGTGACCATCTTCCCCCCCGCCCCCCTTATGTGATCTCTCGTTATCTCTCACTCTCTCCCTTCTTCTTTTAGTTCTCTTGATCTCCCCTGCGACTCTCTCTACTGCCGATGCTCTGTTCTGGATGAGCCAGCTGTCTCCTCTGTTAGGTTCCCATTTCCTTCATCCCTTCTTCTTAACCTATCATATTTTGGGATTGGATCCTCACCCTAGGGCGACCTGAATCTTGTGTTTCTTTCCCTTAGTTTCATCCCTGCTGTGAGATATCCATATGTGCCATATCTGAACCTGCAACTACCGTGAGGTCCTGTTTCACCAGAGCTTCTATTAGTCTTAAGACTGTTGAATCAATTGATTTTGTTGCTGAAATTCATAGGGCCATGGGGCAGAAGCCATATCCTGAAGTTTCGAATCCTTGGAGGTTGAATCGATTAACAAAGCAATCGCTGTGATGAAAAGGATAATTAACAAAGCAATCTCTGTGATTGTTACTGATTACAGAAGAAAAATTGTAGCTACAGAATGCAAAGCTCACTAGGCCACTAAGAGTTCCCTGACCATACTTCTGACTTTCATTCAAAGAAAAGATGCAACTCTGTGCAGCAATATGTATTTACAAGAAAAGTAAGCTAAAGCTAATAAATAACTTAAACTAGTTAAAGGTTGACTTGGACTTGAATTGTTAATTGTAATGCAATTCTAATTTCTTTTAATATTAGATAGACAAAAGAAAATGAACTAAAATTCGTTTCCCCAAAGTCCACCCAATATATGGGCTTATGTGTTAGGCCCAAACCCAGTACAATGTAAACCCATGAAACCCAATTCCCGGTTAAAACAAACAGTTTTAGTTTCTCAAACCACACTTTTAATAAACACGATCATTTTAAATTATCCCTTTTTATCACACTTTAGCCGGCACTGAGGGAAGTAAGCTACCACCGTCCATAATACGAGAGAGAAACTCAGCCCTCGCAATCACGCTGTAGTCACCACTCTGTGACTAAATATACACCACTGTACACAGTGGGTATAACTCCCGCAGCTCGATGGGACACTCCTCTCTAGTCTGGTATGGAGTAAACTATTTATCCTCACGCACTCTCTTTTCACACTTTCACAAAATCACCGTTCATAAAACCACTCTCTTTAAGAACACAAACATGTGAAAACACTAGTAAAATCTCCATGTAAGAACCAACATCAATATACATCACACAATAATAGTCATCTTCATCAAATATCAATCACCCCCCATAAACTTATGTCACACATAAACACAATTCAAAATAAGTATAAGTCAGCACATATCAACGAAACAAGCATACCAGACATCACATCATACAATCAAACCACACACCTGTGGTGTAATCCCACTATAATCCACATACCTTAGCTTGTATGTCTCCTACTTCCACCCTCTGAGCTCTGAATGCTAAAGTCAATTACAACCTGAAATTAATTACATCTCCCATTAATCTCCTAGTTCAAAATTAATTCAAATACCTTTGTTTGCAAAAGTGTAATCTCCTCTTTGAGTCCCAAGTGTCTAGGAGGTCCCAATATGAAATTAGTAATACCCTATATTAATTACTATCTCACCCACGGTTTGGGTCCCATAAAGAATATTATATTTGGTCTCTATAAATTGAATCCTAGACCTTGATATGAAATAATATTAATATTAGATTTGGGTCCCATACTGGGTCCAAGAAAAACCCTATCCCTAAAACAAAACCATAAAAACGATTAGGGTCCCAAAAACCCTAAATATTGGGTCACAAGCATGGTTTTAAGTATCGGTACGTATTGTACCATATCGGCCGATACGTATATGTATCGGCCATAGTTGTCAAGGCGTCGCCTAGGCGTCCAGGCGGTTTGCCTGGGGCCTAGGCGACAGCCGCCTTGTTGCACTGCATGTTGCCTTCTATTTCGGCACTTATTTATGCCAAATATCATTCAAGTAAATGTTTTTAATATTTGTTATTTCATTAATATTTGTTATTTCATTTACTTGAATGATATTATTCATGAATAAGCAAATACCCCCTATTTGAATCCAATAAAAATAGTTTAAAAATCAAATTCCAAAAGGATAAAAAGTCAAACCCTCAGTCCAAGAACAAAAACTGGATTTTGGTTATATGGACGATTTTCAACTTTTAAATGCTAGGTTTTTTCTTAATTATGAAAATTTTATAAATTCTATCATGTTAAAACATTGCTAAAAACCAAAAGTCCGGTAAAAAAATATTTTGTTTTGATATTCATAAAATTATTTTCATTCAGGCGATTTTAACAGTATTCGCGCACTTAAAAATAAGTTTGACTGAAGCATTACTTTGTCATTGCAACTCAGATTTAAGTAATCTTAGACTTGTTATAAAGCTGGTTTTATATTATAACTAATACAAAAAGTCTCATGTAAAAATAAAATCATTTGACCAGTCAAACTTATTATAGAATTAGAGCATTTTTCTAAATGTTGATTTTTTATAACTTAATATGACTTAATGTTAATTTTTTATGATTTGATGTGGCTAAATGTTGATTTTTAATGACTTGATGTGGCTTAATCTTGATTTTTTATGATACAAGGTATATATAACTTACTAAATAATGTTAGAAAATTGAAAAAATAAAAAATAACACTTGTTCTCCTAGTTCGCCTTAAGGCGGACGCCTTCTCGCCTAAGCGCTTAGACAACCCTCCACCGCCTTGATTCTCCTTGGCGCCGTGACAACTATGGTATCGGCCCTTACCGATACAATACACACCGGTACGATATATGGACTTTTTAAAATCCTTTCGTATCGATATGTAACGTAGCCGATATGCACCAATACACCACTGATACACACCATACGTACCAATACTCTATGGAAAAAATAAAATCGAGGTGAAATGTACGTTTAGGTATGTATTGGTACGTATCGGTGCCTATCGGTATGTATCAACCGATACGGTACGATACATTCCGATACAGTGCGCCACGGTCATATAATGGCCAAGTTGGGTCATTTTAAAAAAAAAAAACACTATTTTTTAGGGGTTTTTGTTCCAAAGTTGCTGTCAGTCATATTTCTCTCTAATTAAAGCTGAAATCAAGGTTGGGAACAAGGATTTTACATTTATGGGACAACTACAAACCTTGAATTCTTAGTGCGATACCCTCAATTTAGTGTTTATGCATAATACCTGTTATCAATAGCTTTTTTTAACAAATTTTTTTTATGCAAAAGTGTATAAAAAAGTGTTTCCCATCCATTTATGTGCGTATCTTTAGCGTATCTCCAATGGGATACGATACCCACTAATACGTATCTTAATTTTGGCCGACCGATACGGCGACCCATACCGATTCTTTAATCCTTGGTCACAAGTCTAACTGAATATTTGATTTGGGTCCCAACCAACATCTGAAACATAGGATAAGACCAGAAGAACCAGCAACTTAAACTAAGGATAAGAGGAAGCTTCATTACCTAGAGTGAGTAGAAAAATGGAGAAGTAGGCACCAAATTCCCCTTCCTCTCCCTTTCTTTCTTTCTTTCTTTCTTTCTTTCTTACGATTCTGCTTTCTTTCCTTCTTTCGATTCTGCTTTCTTTCCTTCTTTCTTTATTTTATCTTTCTTTTTACAGCCCACGCCTTTTCTCCTATTCCCCCTTGATCTCAACCCTCTCCCCTCTTTGTTTCTATCTCTCCCTCCTTTCTACTCTCTCTTTCCCTTCTATCTTTATCTCTCCTCTCTCACGTCTCTCTCTCTCTTCCCCCTCCTTTCTCTCTCCTCTACACTCCCACGGTTCTCTTCTATTCCCCCTCTTTTTCTCTCTCCCACTCTCCCACGGTTTGTCTAAAAGGATGGGGTCCACAAAAATTTTAAAGAAAAGAATGTTTTAAAAATAAAAGAAAAGAAATTATTTAAATAAAAGCTCCTTACTTACTAGTTACTACTAACAAGGTTTGAACCTAGGACCTCTAGATAGTCAAGGTACTAACCGCTAGGCTAACTCATTAAGTCGTTAATTAAAGCCTAACTTTAAATATTTAAGTAAGCTTTAGGAAATAACACAAAAGAGATATCTATTCTAAAGGTCCAAAATTTTGGGGCATTACATTCATAGCCCACAATTTTTAGAATAACCCTCCTGCTGCTGTTGCTGCTTGTCTTCTCCATTGAAGAGCCTTATGTGTGATCAAGATGAAGGGATTGGTGTTTGATCCAATTGACACCTTGCGGTGAAAAGCTTGGGTCGATCATCTTATGCCCGTGTTCTAGTGCTGCTATTTTTTTCCTGGTTTATTATTCTTCTTCTCAAATCACAGCCATTAAGAGGCAAGTGCTAGTCTGAAATCTCTACAACTAGAACCTTATTTATAGAAGATCATATCCAGCACATTTTTTGAGATTAAGCAAACTAACCATCAGATATATCCCAAATTTTAATCGAACCTCAGGAACCCTATTTGGGAAACTTGATCCAAAATTCATGCCATTCTGACCAGCTGACTGCCTGATATTGTGAAAACTCTGTTTTTCCCTTTTCTCCATTAGAACACTATACCTGAATTTATTTCTGATTTTGCGGAATATGTTTAGCTACTGATTATATGGTTATATTCAGGAATGAATTCATCAATCTTCCTCAACTTCTGAACCCTAATTTCATTAGTTAAATTACTGTTTTACCCCTATTTCTATTGCTACTAGGACTTAACCATATCTGCTGACCTGACCATCCAATTAGGACCATATTTTCAGCAGACATCCTTTCTATTTAATAAGTAAAAAAAGAAAAAAAGGGCGTTCCCGGAGCATGAGGCTTCCGCATGTGCGAGGTTTTTTTTTTTTTTGGGGGGGGGTTGGGGGGAAGAGAACTATGCAGCCTTAACCCCAAGAATGTCGAGAGGCTGTTTCGATCGCTTGACCACCAGGTCATGACATTCGTACCTTAACGTTGGACCAAGCGCACCCCTAATCTGATTTTGTTATATCTCCCTAATCTGAAGTGTTCTTTGATTGTAAGATCTTGTTATTTGGCTGCTGTTTTGAGTCTTCAAATCGGTACTCCATTACCCTCGATTATATATTTGCAAGACTTACTCTCCCTGAAGTTACTTTATTATGCTTTCCTATTTATATTTATTAATGTAATTAATGTATTGTGCCAAGAATTGTATGAAGCACCTTCTAGGCCAAGTTTCTGTACAATGCGCAGATATTGCCTGAATCTTTAGATATTTGGGCTGCAGCTTGTTTCTTTGTACTGGTCCTATTTGTGGCATTCTGATCCATTAGAGATGGAACATGTCACTGTCTCATTACATTGACATGTTCCTTCAGCATCCATCCACTATGGTTTCTAATTATTGTTCCTCCAAGAGTTAAAAAGTTGGTTTTCGATTATTCTCGAGTCTTCAAAAGGACTCTCTGGACGAGTAATGTTTCCTTCTACTTGTTTCAGTTTCATTCACATATAGAGAAAACTAACATTTACTTCTGCTTGTTGCAGTGTCAGTCACTGATTGATGAATTATCTGCATCTCATTCAACAGACTTACAGCAGCGTGCTTATGAACTACAAACTGTCTTGAGCTTAGATGCTCGTGCTGTTGAGACTATAGTGCCATCTGATGCAAGTTGTGAAGACATTGAGGTCAATGTTTAGTACTCTCCTCTCTCTCTCTCTCTCTCTCTCTATATATATATATATATATATATATGGTGGCTTCTTTAATGGGAAAGTGAAAAGTATTTCGTGGCTGTTTATGTGATTTCTTACTTATACATGAAAAAGGTTCTGTCTAGTGTCTATTCCTTTGGTCCTGTGTTGATTATAATTTGTTACAGTGTTATGTTGGTGTCGTATTTCAAGTTTCTTTCAGTTCTTTCGCTCTATGAATTAAAGTGGTTCTTACCCTATTTCTATCTCATCTCTTGCATGTATCATAAGAAGTTGTACAATCTCACTTTCCCATCCTGGTTGGCAGATAATTGTGATTAAGATGCAAAATATTGGGTCTTTTGTGATGAAATAATGTCCAACATGGCAACATTAACTATTGAAATTTGGTGCCCCTATCCATTTGTAGATGTTGGGAAACATGTCTACACTCCTTGCTACGTTTTGGTGTTAACAAACAAACATACATTTTTAACTTGGTTTGATAAAATGTGATTAGCTTGAAGAAAGTGTAATTAGCTTGAAGAAACACTTAGAAGGTCGAATTAGCTTGAAGAAACACTTAGAAGGTCGAATCAAGACAGGAAGCTTAAAGACATGGAATAGCAAACAAGAAGAAAAGAAGATCAAGTGCCAAAGAGTGGAAGGTTCAAGTGAAGAAGAAGACCACTAGGATAGATTGGTCATTTTTTAATGTAATTTGTAATTTTCACATATATATATATATGCACTCACCACATGCATGTGCATTGCATCATACTAGAATGATCATAGAGCATACCTTGACCAAGTATGGAAAGTCTCTAAGTGGTGAGGAACATATTAGGAAAAATGTGTTCTAGTGAAATTCTGTGAAAACCACATTAACCTGACTCAAGGGTATTTTAGGGAATCTTAAAATTAGTATCAGGAGATGAAACCTGCATAGAAGTTGTAGGAAATTGAGTTGTGATTCCAACGCAACTGATCTCAGATCAATCTGAGGTCGGACCGAAAAGTTATGGTCAAAACACTGACGACTGGTCAGTATGACAGCATTCTGTCAAAACAGAGTATGTCATGTTGGCGGTCTACCGGCTGGAAGCCCCGGTCGACCGGTGACTGCCTGGAAGTGCCCCAACGGCTATATTTTGCCTTAACGGCTCTTGGCGGTCGACCGGCTACCGATGGAGGTCGACCGGTAGTCCCAGAATACGTCCGTTAGAGCCTGATTTCCTGCCTAAAATGCTTCACTAAGTTCACCTATAAATACCCAAACCGCTCTTAATTAAATATTCATTAAGAAAGAGCTTTAAGAGCAGTATTGCAAGCATTCAAGAATTATATATTCTACTTGAGTTGCTCTATTACACCAATCCCAACAAAAGACTCAAGTCTCAATCAAAGTCCTTTACTCTCTCCTGTGCAAGTCAAAGCCATAAGAGAGGATTTTACAAAAGGTGCATCATTCATATCTCATTCTCATCATTTGCACCACACTTGAGGTATTCCTCTTATTCCACTATTTCCTATTTATTTCTGTTTTTACAATCCTAGACTGTACTTAGGATTGTAAGGATTCTCTTATCCTAAAAAGAGAAAGGTGTCTCTCTACCTCCAAAAGAGATTGTAAAGGCGTCTCTCTGCCTGGAAAGGGGATTTGTAAGGATACTCTTATCCGTGAAAAAGATTGTAAAGGTTTTCTTCCCTACCTACCGTACTGAAAGGGAGAACTAGTGGAATACCTTACAAGAGGATTCTTGTAGGGAGTGGACTAGACTCGGATTGAGTCGAACCACTATAAATCTTGTGTTGTGGTTGTTCTTGTTTTATTTTCTCCGCATTATTTTAACTTGCAGTCACACTTGTGACCTATTTATCGAAAAGAGTCAAATTCCACTAGTAAAACCTATTCACCCCCTCTAGGTTATTTCA
>NW_024868381.1:23870-45023 GCF_013358625.1 Macadamia integrifolia | reverse complement strand
ACCTAACATTTTCATATCCTTCCTGCAGGTCGATAAAAGTCTTTCGTTCCTTAATGGTTATGTTCAGGAGTCATTGGTAAAAGGAGCTCAGCTTTACATTCCTGAGAGTGAGCGATCTGGAATGACTAATGTCAGTAATTTTAGGAGTCAAGGCCATCATGACTCTTCCACCCATGGTCTAAGGTTTGAGGCTTATGGACTTCCAAAACCTTCTGTGGCATCAAGAACTCAACCAGTTCCGCTCGCAATCTCAAAGGAACTTGTTCCTGTGTCTGAGCCAACTTATCCTCAAGATATTTCCCATGCTACATCAGTGTCATCTGTCTCTGAACCCGGACCCACTGAGCTCAGGCTTCAACTTGATGGGATTCAAAAGAAGTGGGGTAGGCCTACTTATTCCCCTACTGTGCCATCAAACTCAAATTCCAGTTCCCAGAAACCGGTGAACGGGGTTCCACAACTTCTTGTACAGGGAACCGTTGGCCCACAAACTCGTGATGTGTCTTACGATTCAAGGAAACCACAGATTGAAGTTCCTCCTGAAAAGCAGAAACTTGCTGCGTCCTTATTTGGGGGTGCGTCATCAAAGACAGGGAAAAGACCAACATCTACTAACCATAAGACTACTAGAGTCCACAGCCATGCTGCGGAGAAGTCACAAATGCCGACTACAACAGTTGCGTCTACTGAACAAGCTGCAGAGAAGGCTTCTCAACCGCCTTCCCCGGATTTGCTCGATTTGGATGAGCCAACTCCTGGGGATAACACTGCACCCTCAGATCCATTTAAACAATTGGAAGGACTTCTTGGGCGTTCTGATATCTCTTCAGTAGCCAATTCTGCTGTTAGTGCTTCTAAGTCTTCTGATGTTATGTCACTCTATGCAGAGAGCCCCATGAGTGGGCTGGGTGATCCTGTAGCAAATACAGAACCAGCTAATTTGGATCCTATAAACCTCTTGTCTAGCTTGTCCAATTTAGCCAATAGAAATGTTCATGGAGGATCTGCAGCTACGCAGTTGGCACCTGTGAAAAAGGGTCCAAATCCCCAAGACTCCCTGGAAAAGGATGCAGTTACAAGGCAGGTTGGTGTAACACCTTCAGGTACAAACCCAAACTTGTTCAGCGACCTGCTTGGCTAGAGCACATGGAATTGATCATGCAGTGCATTACACGGTTTTGAGTTTAGAAGGCTTTCATTTGAGTAATTGCTTCCTGCTTCTGGTATGGATTGTTCATGTTGCTTAGTTCAGGGAAAGAAAATTATTCAGTTACTAGAGCTACTGGAGCGTGGGGTTGCAATTGCAGAAATACCTAGTGATTTGCTTCAAATGTGGATGGGGTAAAGCAGTGAAAGCAAGCTGCTTCTGTATTTTTATGTAGTTTTGTAGTAATATAGTTTTGATGGGTCGCTGTAAATTTGTTAATTTGTTTTGCAAATCAATTGCAATAAGATTAATGAAACTCTTTATGTATCTTAACAGTAGGGCTTTTGCAGCATTCCGGGAACAGGACTGGTAGAATGAGCTTTTTACCGCTGTAATTTAGTACATCTTTGTATTCATTGAAAATCTTACCTTTGCATTTTTCTATCTGTTTAAGCTGCCTCTGTTCTGCTGCTCCTGCCATAGGTGTTTCCCAAGATCTCAAATTTGGAAGACTTGCTGTTTCCTTGTATACCAAATATCAGTTATCCTCTGAACTGAATTATGTGGCACCAACGTGGGTTAGATTTTTTCCGCCAAGAACAAAAAAAAAAATTATTGGTCACTTCTTTTACTTAAAAAGGATATTCTTATTATTTAGTTGTACGATATATTTTAATTTAATTACTTGTAGACTTCAAATTTTGGATGGTAGAATTACTTTAATGAATGGACTTGGAACAGAATTGTTCACATTCTCCCATGTCTTAAAATTATTTTTCATTTATTTATTTAATTTTTTCTTATATAAAAAAGAAAAATTCCTTTAGTTAAGATAACTGAGTACACCATCCATTGTTACAGTGTCAAAAAACATTATCTGTTGGAAAATAAGCATAGGGGCCAATATCCAGATTTGGATTCAAAACAAGCAAAATAGTTACATTAATGCCATCTCTCCTCATCCATCCTTCTCTACTCGCTCAGAATTGTTGACAAATTGGCAATGGAATGTCCCTCTCCTTGAGGCCCTTTTTTCTACTCCTTTAAGTAGATGATTTTCTTCTTTGCCATCTCTCAAAGGAATTCTATCAACCAAAGGTGTAGCTAATTCTCTTGACTCGAAGTTCTTCTTCTCCCAGAAAATCCCAATATGATCTCTCTCATGGAAATCAACTCTTCACCCTAAGTTCAAAGTGTTTCTATGGAAGCTTCCAAACGAGGGTGTTCACCCAGGGGCAAACTTAGAGAGATTTTTTCCAGTTAATTCTGTGTCTTGTTTCTCTCTTGAAAGAGAAACAAATTGGCACCTAATCCAGGATGGATGCCAACAGAAACCTAGTGCTAACCCAAACCCAGTCATACCATGGTTAAAATACCAAGTTCTTATACCAAGCACATCCTATTTTATTGTTAGCGATGGGAGTTTCATGGAAGAGTTTTATGGAAGATTCAAGCGAAGATGGATGGGCATTTTTATATGATTCTTGTGTTTGTATCCTTAAAGGCCCCTTTGTTTGACAAAAAAAGGTGAGAAAGGTTAAAGAAGATGGGACACTTGTAATTCAAACAAGGTCATTTAATGTAATAATTGTTGTCGGTTGATAACAATTAATTTTTTCCACACATTCACTTTTGAATTTTAGTAAGGCTTCATAAAAATTTGTTTTGTGTCATCTCTCTCCTCCTCCTATTTCCCATAGAATTCCACCTCACTTCCATTTCCTCTCGTTGTCATAGAGATGGATCTCACTAAAAATTACAAATTCTATTATTTCCTTCCATTCTCTTTTCTTGTCAACCCAACTCATAACATTTGGAATCCACCTTCACAAGTTTCTCACCCCTTTTTATCCGTCAAACAAACAGGGCCTAAATTTTAGATTTGCAAGAAGTGCATATGGATCAGAGATAGATGCATTCTGGAAGAAGTTAACCAAGCACGGCAATTAGGAATTATTTCTGCCACTATTTGGGCTGACTGTGAGGAAGTGGTTAAGCTTTTCTATCATGATCAAGGTTTCTAGCCATGGAATTTGTTTTCTTTCTTGATGGATCTAAAACAATTATATCACAAATTTGAGTATTGTAAGTTGGAGAAACAATGTCTCGTTGTATGGTATTTATTGCTCAATAGTTAGCTAATAGGGTTAGAACTGAAGTTTTTGTAATTTGGTTGCATCTAATATTTGCATTTCTCTTCTTAGTACTGAATTTGATGTTCACATAAAACAAAAAAAAAAAAAAGAGAAAAATAATCTTGTTCTACTGGTGTAGAAAACACTCAGAGATAGGGAACGCAAAAAGACATCATTGCCCCCACTCTCAAGACGTTGAAGATGCTGGCATGAGTCTCTCATTGATTCTGCGTGTTGGTGTTTCCTAAGCCAATAGAACAAGATTCTTTCGCCTAAAAAAAAAACAATAATAAATTATTTTTAACATTACATTATTAAACCTTAAGCAGCAAATACACCAGTAGAATTCCAATCAGGGTACCTATTTGAATGATGGTATGGCGCCAATGAGGGATCATATAAGACACCAAATAAACTATATATTCTTGAAGCTATTTTTTACTGGAGGTACTAGTACCCATAACTAGTTCCAAAATCCAAACTAGTATTTCGTAACAACTCCTGGCAACACTGCTTAGCTTATAGGCTAGGGGAAATAGGTGGAGTATGAGTACGTGTGATCATGTTTATGACTTGAACATTTGTCCGAACTCAAGGTTTTATTATTATTATTATTCATCCCATAGAAAAAAAATTCTATATAATTTGGGTAATTTCATCTTCATCTTTTGATTATATTTTTGGTGAAAAATTTCTGCCATAATTAGGGGGTTTGGAGGCAGATTGAAGTGGCAAACTACCAATTTACAACCTTAATGGGAAAACTCATTACTTTTGGATCTTGTGCCCGGAACCAAATAGCTGGTAACACCCATTTTAGGTTCTTAAATCAAATAATTTATATGATCTCATGAGTGAGGTGATGCACGGGATTATGATAAAAGTGAAATATTTTGTCAGATCTAAGAGGTGTGAATAAGACCACTTTTATTCATATTTGTGGAAGGAAAGTTTCCCAGGCTCTTCTCAAAGTCTCCTTATTTGCAAGACCGGCAAAGGTATTCCTTTGAACTTGCTGGTCTTAGTAATCCACCAATTATTTTAAGTGTCTAGGCTCACTATTTATTTAAAAGGCAAGAGAACACTATCCATTTGTGTCCGGTAAGCCTAGACACAGCTGGGCATGAAATACATAATGCACCCAGTTATGTCTAGGCGTGGGGAATGCTAGACAAACAACATCCTTTCTCCCTTATTTAGCATATATTTATCATATTATCTTCATAACTTCAATATTTTGTGGGTCTTGGACGCCTTATCCCCTAAAGATCCCAATTTTAAATCATGGTTAAAAGAGAATGAACTATAAAATTATACTATGAAAAATTTTGAAATCATATAGTGCACTTTTTGAAATTAAATATGTGTTTGGTATGATTTCTTGGAATGCATTCTAAATCAATAATGCACTCCATGAATGCATATCAAACACAACTTAAGTGTGATACCCTACTTTTAAAACCTGATTTAATTACACGGTTGACCTGGTTTAACCATGCAGGACCCGAACCAGAGAGGGTTAAGGCGGGTTCCTTATGGACCATAATGGCAAGGGTGACTTTGAACACAGGTTGGCCAGACAAGTCCGAGTCAGTGCCAAAGGAGACGGGTATACCCAAGCCGTGTACATGCACGTATCATAAGGCCATGTACGAGTAATGTTGGTATGTAGCCGTATCTTAAAGTGTATATGTATTATATATCTCGTATCGAGAGTCGAATTCCATCGAAATCTCAATTGTTTGGCTAAGTTTCGACCAACAAGTGGGCGGTCACAGGCGGGCGAACCCACCCACCTGTGTGCCCACTCATGTGGTTACTAGATATTCTCTAAGTATAAATAGTACTTATTGTGTTTTTCTTTTTTCTCATTTAATGCATTAAAGAGTTGGTGAGAAGAGTAAAGAGGAGAGAGAAAAGAAAAGAAGAAAAGAGAACGAAGAAGAAGAAAGAGAAAGAAAAAGGAGGAAATGATTTTAAGCGACGCCGAGGTTTGCTCTTCTCATTCCGGCATTAGAAAAGTGATCCCCAACAAGAGACCTACGATTTGAGGTGAGTGAAAGCTATACTTCTTAAACTTTTACCAAACCCCAAGTGAACCCTTGATTTGGGTAGAGTTCCTTGGGATCTTGTTAATCCCACTTGTGATGATGAATCTACGGTTTAATAGATGGTCTATGTGTTGATTTTGAACGTTTAAAGAAGTGTTTACAAGATTTGAGAAGCATTGGTGATTTCTTGAGTTAAGAGGTGATTTTGGGGTTTTGAAAGAGTTCTTGAGAAAAGAAGGTAAGATTGCTTTTCAATCCTTAAATCTAACTTAGATCTAGGTTAGAATCATCTTATAAGACCTTAGATGTGTGAAAAATGTGATTGAAACAGTTCCATTTGGTTTTCCCAAAGTTGTGGGACGTTTCAAAGAAGGAAACAAATTTTCGCCCCCACAGGTGGGCGAAGCCTCCCGCTTGAGGGGGCAGCCCCTCAATCCTCGCTGGCGGGCGAAGCCGCCCACCGGTTCAACAGACAGGCTATACGGCCCGCCTATGAAGATCGGTGGGCGAAGACAGGTGGGCTGTCTGGCCCACCTGTTGGCCCCCCAGTCGGATTTTTTAGCTCGAATGGGCCCAAAACGGACGGACAACCCTCTTTTATGATTTTAAACATGATTTAAACATCAAACCTAGTTACTTTTGACCTCAAGGTGGTGAAATGCTAACCTTATTCACTTATGATAGGTTCCACTAGAATCTACGTTTCTCACACCAGATCTTACCCGTACCGAACGTGAGCTTTTGTAACCAACAAGTAAGTGGGGAGAAGATATTTGAATTTATTTTTAGGCTTATTTTTGCATCATTAAATTGTATCTAGACTAGCTATGTCATCATGCAAATTATGTGTAGATTAGTCATCCTCGTATGTCGTTCGCACGTATTGCTTGTGCATTCTAAACAAATGATTTATGATGTGTGTTGTGCTTTACAATATCAATGCTAAATGATTGATGTGCTTATGTGATGAATGGTTGGATTGCTGTGCATGATGTATTATTAGACTAGATGCCGTAGTCGGCTTGAAAACGAGTGCATTGGTGGCCCGTGGTATGGGACACGATGGTACTATGCAATCGTACTTTGTCATATAGGAGCATGCGGTTTAGGATTATCATTCCCCGTACTACGACCCTTCCCAACAGGGGTTGAGGTGTTGAGTTATCACTTAAGGGGAAGCAGTGGTCGCGGTTGTCGGGTCACTGTGGCGGTTAGACATACGCCCGACTGATCATTAGGACAGTCGGCAACCTCAGTGGTATATTCAAGAGGGTCAATCGTACTGCTTTTAAATTACTAGGGTCAGTATCTTTACTTTTCTGTCATTTACTTTTATGTTGAAAGCCGGTAGTCGGCATGCTTTACTTTTCTAAGTACTCACGGTGGGCCTTCTTCGACAACCCTATAGACGTATCGCAGGATGGAGTTCACGGCTCATACCCGGGGTATACGCGCACTGTGGTTGTAAGTAGCACCTAACCAAAGACCTAATAATGTTGTTTAGGTGGATAAGATTTAAAATGAATTGCATAACATATAGTGCATATAGATGTGATTGTTGTGTGGTATTTCTTTTCACTTACTGAGCTAGTGAACCCATCCCATGTGCGCACCACTTTTAGATGATTTTACAGGTCACCCACCTGAAGATTAGGGGTCGGGCCCTACAGTTGAGTTTCCTGATGAGGATTGGTGGGTCCCTGAAGTGTATGAGCACAGTGCTGATTGTATGTGCGAGGGCTGTGCTGCAGGACCGCAGTAATGACACCGTACAGAATTTTTCTTTTTGATTCTTTTGATGACCTCCCCTTTTGTGTACTTGATACATAAATTGTTATTCTTTTGTGTAAATATCATGTCTGTGGGCCCACATGTACTTAGCTATATACTATAATTAGGGTATCAAGTATATTGAAGATATTTACAGATAATTTAAGTCTTCCACTGAATTTTTGAACACTTATCTTAGATGTGGGTATGCTATGGCGGGGTACTATATCTGATGATTCTGACATGTTTGGGTTAACCGGAGTTAACCCGATCACTGGTCCGATTCTGTGTGAATGGGATGTGACAACGGTGGTATAAGAGCATGATGCTCTATCCACTCACAGCATACCATTTAGACCCCATAGAATCTATAATAGGAAATGGGGTTGGGTAAATGTAAAAACTTTAAAGAATTAAAAGCCAAAAAAAAAAAATAGTTACATTTAATTATTGCATTTCATGGCATGCATTAGAGAAAACGTGCTTGGAATAAATAAAAGACTAGTTATTTGATTTCATAACCCATCGAGTATGGATTTGATAAAAATTTCGACAGCATAACAACGCTAAACAAGATTTTTCAAAAATTTCATATAGAAGCACCTGATAGACAACATACTTATATGAATAAGTATAATCAACAAAAGCTAACTAACGTTATTACAATCAAATTACAATAAGTTTATCAAGCATACAAAACTAATTGAAAGTCACCAACAACATCAGAACACCATACTAGCAAGTCCAAATTACAGATAAAAGTACAAAAAAAAATTATATATATAGTCCACCATAAACACATAAACAACAGAGACAAGTAAAAGCTGATTAGGATAGGCAGACTAAGTCCTCAGAGACCCTCATCATCATCTAGCTCTACTACTCCATCCCTCCTAGGCCTCGCTTTAACTTCGAGCCTGCGATCGTAGTAATCAAACCTCACATTCACTAGTTGCACATCCCTCCGGAGTCGAATCCGCTGAAATGGTATTGGCCGTTGTGTCCAAGTCCTCGCTCAATCTTAGGAAGAAATTCTCTAATGTAGCCTGCCTTTCTAAGATATTTTCCTCTCTAGTAGCACTCTCATCTAGTCTTCTCAAGAGCTGATCTTGCCCATCTTTCAAGGCCCTCATACTGGACATCATACTCTCAAAGTCAAATGCGCCACTCTCAAGTGGTGGGGTTCTATGTCGTGGGTCTGCAGCCCTAGTAAAGTCAGGATCAGCATCTTTCGAATCAAGAGGCTCCTCCTCGAGGACATCCTCGTCCAGAAAGTCCTCCTCGAATTGAGGAATATAATCCTCATCCTCCTCATTATTTTCCTCCTCCTCCATGTGGACATCCTCCCTGTGGACATTCCCCCTGTTCCTACCTCCTTGAGCTCCTGCCCTCTAAGGTACATCCATAAGAACTTGGAGACCCATCCTGTGTAGATTTTTCCTGTTAAATTTATCTGCTGGGGTCTTTCCCTCCTCACCACTCAAATCCACCCCAAAGAACTCGAAAACCCTTGTGAGGGTCCTACCATATGAGAAACCTCTATCCTCAGAATGCGTGGCATGATGCTCCATAGTCTTAAGTATAATGTAGGGCAGACATAAATGTTCGGCACCTCCCTCCAAGGCCATGTAGATGCAGAAGGCTATATAGGCTGCCATGAAGCCCACTTGGTTCCTATGACCTCCTCTAGGGAGCAAATTAAACTGAACCAAGCGAGCAAATACATGAGCCTCTGGGTTGAATGTCGTCTCAGAATCCGGACGCACCTTGCTGCCACTAATGGTCTCGTAAATGTGGTCCTGCATCTCCGAACTTAAGGATGTGCCCATGGGCTTACTCCTTGGGGGGCTATAGAATTGATGTCCAACTGATGACATATCTAAAATACTAGCAAGAGTATCCACAGTCAAACGAATGTTCATTCCCTTCACCATGCTGGTGATTGAATACTCCCCACACTGGTAAGAGACCTTTAAATTACAATAAAACCTTCGAACCAGATGTTCATAGCATGGGCAATCAACGTTAAGGATGGACTGCCAACCCAGTGCAGTAAACCTCTCTTACAGTTGAATCTTGTTGAAATCATAAGTTACCACGGTTTTCTCCATCATCACAGACTTCTTTAGAAAGGTCTACCAATTTGTTTCTGCCCTCAAACTCCGGAAGAGTCCCTCATCATAGTCTAGAGGATCTATAGGGGCATGTCCTTATTGCCTTGTACGAAGGGCTGGGGAACTAGTCCCTACGCCCTTCCATTTTGAAGTTATGGTCCTACGTCTATTGGAAGAGGATGCGGGTTCCTTGCCCATACGAGAAGACATCCTAGTAAGAAAAGAGAAGAAATAGTGATAAGTAAATCTTTTACATGACAAAGGAAGTAAACAGGAGGGTGAGCAAGCACATGTAAATGCACCTAAATATATAATGTGGATCATTATAAAAAGATGAGTGGTTAAGCCATAGAGAAATGAATAGGAGGAAATCCCCAAACATGGCATCCACTAGCATGTTGCAAGATAGAAAAGTAACAAAGGAGTATAAAACATGGCAAGTGAGAAGTGATGGAAAGCCTTATAAGAATTTCCTCAAGTGGAGTAATTGGTGTCAAATGATGGAAAGCCCCAATTTTAATGTGCAAGTTTAATCCAAGAGAATGAAAATCCCATAATAGTGTAGAACTTGAAGCTTACATGTCAATGATAGTAATACCAATCATTATACAACCAAGAATATGCAGAAATTTTCTATTATGACATTGAGGTACAAGGAATGAGAGAGATTCAAAATTGTTCACAAGTATGGATTCAAAGTGTAAGACAAACATCATTGCACCAACAATTAATGGTAAGTGATTCAAAGTTGTTCACAAGTATGGAATGAAGTGAAGAGAATCATAGAAACCCCAGAAATTTTTTTCAAGAAACTTAACACAAAAGAGATGGATTTTCATGGAAAAGAGATGGATTTTCATAGAAAAGAGATGGAATTGCAAGCATATACAAGTTTCCATGATCTTTCCAACAATGTAAGAGCAAATCAAAGATAAGAAAACCCACTGAGTTGTTAGTTGGGGAGAAAGGAGAAGAAATAGAAGAAAACCCCAAATTGGAGAAATTAGGGCATGATTTGGGATTTTCTCCCATAGATTGGGTAGTAAAGCCCAAACTATGAATTAGTCACAAAGGAAGCATCATATTTTCATGGAATGATTATTCTAAGAAAAGAAACATGAAAAAAAAAATCAAGTTTTGGGAAGTATAAATGGATTCAACACACAAAATATATGTTCCAAGAAGAGAAATGGAGAAGAGACTTACTTGAGAGTGAAAGGAGCTTGAATCTTTCAAAATACGTGGAATTGTTGAGTGAAATCGCGAGTGGATGCACCAAGAAACCCTCCAAAATCGCCTGAGCTGAGCCAAAGTGGAAGATGGGAAAAATGAGGGTGAAAGATGCTTAAAAGCCCCTTTATTTTTCCACCTCGGGTTGGACCGGTGGGCCTGACCCGAGCTGCCCGTCGGTTGGGGAAAATATATATATATATATATATATAAATATAGTAATGGTAATAATAATACATATAAATAAGAATAATAATACAAAAAAAATTGAGTGGGACCACCGTCCTACTTATCGAAGCGCTAGCACAATACTCTCGGGGCTAAGATGTGGCTAGATGCAAGACATCATACACTACAATACCCCGTGTTTTGGTATATGATTATGTGCTTATGTAAATTCTAAGGTACTTAACCAATGTTTTGTGTATAGTATGATCCAAGTGCAAGGACACGATGGTATGCACTAGATCCGGTAGCAATGCTCGAGGTACCTCACGTGGTCCTCGTCCTATCGGTCGACCACCAAATCCTCGAAGGTCCCGCTCTGTGGGGCAAACCCCACTTCCACAACGTCAAGAAATCCTTGACCAGGGTGTGGCACAACCCACCTTTGACCACACTTTCGGATCCTCCACCTGTCATCACTCCGAGTGATGTTCCGACTATAGTCCAGCAGTCACAGCAAGCCTTCCAACAACAAATGCTCCAGCAGCAGAAGGCATTTATGGTTGTTATACAGCAATAGTTAGACCTTCCTCAACCCAGTCAACATCCTCGGATAACTACTCCACAAGACCCACTTGTAGGGTATGGTATGGGACCACAAGCCAGAGGTACACCTCCAATTCTGCCACTTAGCACTCCTCCATATATGGTGCCCCCTCCGTACCCTTACTATTCGGTATATGCCTCCAATTACCCGTCGATGAATAATACGACAAGGGTAGTGGAATCTTTCAAGAGGAACTTGCCACCTGTATTCTCTAAGGTGGGGACTGATCCTCTAAAGCCAAACCAGTGGATCCAAGAGCTGAAAAAGATATTTGAGGTAATTGAGTGCACTGAGGCACAGAAGCTTATTTGTGCAGGGTTGCAACTCAAGAATGAAGCCAACTCTTGGTGGCAAGCCTCTAAGCCTATATTTTTTGCCGCACATCTGGAACCCACGTGAGAGTAGTTCAAGGAGTTATTTTTGACAAACCATTACCCTCGTAGCTTTAGAGACCGTAAATAGATAGAATTCATGGCCTTGACTCAAGGGAATAAGACTATCCTTGAGTATCAACAGCAGTTTGAAAGCTTATTCCATTTTACCCCTAGGCATATGAGGTCAGCTGAAGAAAAGGCTGCAAGGTTTCTGAAGGGATTAAAGACATCTATTAGGTCAATGCTTGAGGTCTTATATTTGACAGATTATGGCCAGATTGTGCAAAAAACTAAAACCATGGAAGATAAGCAGAAGGGAGAACAATCCCTCACACTTGGATTGTGGAAGAGGACTAATCCATTTCTAGACATGGGCAACTCATCCAAGGTATACCGTGGGTCATATAGTTCTGGTCCTGCATATAGACAGCCCTATAGGCCATCTGGCTACCTTCCTCGACCAGCTGGTGGTCCGGGCTCTACATCTTTTTGCCCGAACACTAGTACGGTGCCTACAGTCACAAGGCAACCCCGTCCCCCATCTACATCAGGTCAAGTGCAAAGGGGCCTTGCCCCAGTTTCGGTGTCACAGATCCATTGCTTTAATTGCCACTCTTATGGGCATTATGCCAAAGACTGTCGAGTTAGACCAACTTTACCATCCAGTCAGCCCTCGGTGTACAGACCTCCCTTAATTCGGGGGAATCAACTGCAAGGAAGAATGTATGCCTTATCAACTGAGGAAGCTGAGGCTAGCACGGAAGTGGTAGCAGGTACATTTTAATTTAAGATTTTCCTTATGCTGAATTTTGATGACCTGCTATAGTTATATGCATTGTTGCACTAGGTGTTCTATCTATATCGGGTATACCAGCCTATGTCTTGTTTGATTTAGGAGCTACACATTCGTTCATATCTAAGAGATTTGCTGAGAAACTTGGTATGTTGCCCAGGACACTAGATCATGCGATGATTGTTAGTATGCCTACAGGCAAAGTTACACAGTTGAAGGAGGTGTATGGGCCATGCCCAGTGGAAATCAGTGGAAAGAAATGGAATGCACAACTCATCAAATTCAACATGCAGAATTTTGACGTTATATTGGGCATGGATTGGTTGTCGGCCCATCGAGCAAATGTGATGTGTGTCAAAAAATTAATTAAGATGACAAATGATGAAGGTAAAGAACCAGTATACCAAGTAGATAAAATAAAACGGGCTAGAAAGGTCCTCATCTCTGCTCTTCAAGAGGTAAAATTGTTGAAAAGTGGATGTCAGGGCTACTTAGCATCGGTACTTGATGTTGATGCGAAGGTTACACCTCTAGAAGAGGTAGAGGTGGTTAAAGAATTTTTTGACGTCTTTCCAGATGATTTGATGCATCTACCGCCTGATAGAGAGTTAGAATTTACCATAGACTTGATTCCTAGAGCAGGTCCAGTGTCAAAAGCTCCATACAGGACGGCACCAGCCGAATTGAGGGAGTTACGGATGCAGTTGCAAGAATTATTAGAGAAGGGATTTAGTCACCCAAGTGTTTCACCTTGGGGTGCCCCTGTATTGTTTGTCAAGAAGAAGGATGGTAGCTTGCGTATGTGCATCGATTATCAGGAATTGAATAAGCTAACCATTAAGAACCGGCATCCATTGCCACGCATTAATGATTTGTTTGACCAACTACAAGGTGCAAATGTATTTTAAAGATAGACCTTAGATCGGGCTATTATCAGCTCAAGATAAAGAGCGGTGACATACCCAAGACAACTTTCAGGACTCGGTATGGCCACTATGAGTTCCTAATGTTATCTTTTGGATTAACCAATACACCGGCAACATTCATGGATTTAATGAATCGAGACAGCTTTCAGGACTCGGTATGACCACTATGAGTTCCTAATGTTATCTTTTGGATTAACCAATACACCGGCAGCATTCATGGATTTAATGAATCGAGTATTTCACAATGTCCTGGATAAATGAGTAATTATTTTTATTGATGACATCTTGATCTACTCCAAGACGGAAGAAGAGCATACTCAATACCTGAGGATGGTATTACAGAGGCTGAGAGAACAACAATTGTTTGCCAAATACAGTAAGTGTGAATTTTGGCTTAAGCAAGTTGGATTCCTTGGACATGTAGTGTCTAAGGATGGAATCGAGGTGGATCCTGATAAGGTGAAAGCAGTAGTAGAGTGGGAAAACCCCAAGAACCTTACAGAAATTAGAAGTTTCTTGGGTTTAGCTGGGTACTACCAGCGCTTTATTGAGAATTTTGTTCGGATCTCAGCACCAATAACTAAGTTAACCAAAAAAGGGGTAAAATTTAAATGGACAAAGGAATGTGAGAAGAGTTTTCAGGAATTGAAGAAAATGTTGGTGTCAGCCCCTGTGTTGACCATTCCTGAAGGCACAGGTGGAATGACAGTCTACACTGATGCTTCTAAGGTCGGGTTGGGTTGTGTTCTCATGCAACGCAGTAAGGTGATAGCATATGCATCCTGATAACTAAAGGAATATGAAAAGAACTACCCCACTCATGACTTGGAACTAGCCGCAGTCATTTTTGCCCTAAAGATTTGGAGACATTATTTGTATGGGGAGAAGTGCGAGATATATAGTGACCACAAAAGCCTTAAGTACTTTTTCACCCAAAGAGATTTGAATATGAGGCAGAGGAGATGGCTCGAGCTCATGAAGGACTATGACTGTGACATTCGGTATCATCCTGGCAAGACTAATGTAGTGGCAGATACGTTGAGTCGGAAGGCATAGACTGTGTCACTCTCATACTTAGCTATCAGCCCACCACTTGTATAAGAAGTGATGCTAATGGATGAAACCCTCTTATATGAAGGAGCAACCTTAGAGCTTGAACATCAATCAGAAGACATTAAATGGTTAACTGTATCCTTGGTAGCTCTACAGGTGCACCCGTCTATTAGGCAAGAGGCGATAATGAAACAACCTTTGGATCCTGAGTTGCAACGGATCAGAATTAAGATTCAGGAGTAAATAATGAATAACCCTGACTTCGTTTTAGCCAGCGACGGGGCATTATTGTTTCAAGGTAGGTTATGTGTGCCCGATGATTTGGAGATACAAGATAAGATAGTGCAGGAAGCACATAGCTCTGAGTACTCACTCCACCCAGGAAGTACAAAGATGTATAAGGACCTCAGACAAAACTACTGGTGGCCAAGCATGAAAACCACAATAGCCCTATATATGACGACTTGTCTTACATGCCAAAAAGTAAAAGCTGAGAGGCATTGACCTTATGGTACTCTGCAGTCACTCCCAATACCGGACTGGAAGTGGGATAGGATTACGATGGATTTTGTCATCGGACTACCACGCACACCTAAGGGGATGGATGCAATTTGGGTGATAGTTGATCGGCTTACTAAGACTGCTCATTTCATTCCCATCAAGACCAAATTCTCTATGGCCAAGTTAGCACAACTTTATATGGATAACATAGTACGCTTGCATGGAGTGCTAGTGAGCATTGTGTTAGAGAGGGACCCAAGGTTCACTTCCAGATTTTAGAAAAGTTTCCAGCATGCTTTGGGATCATAAGTGAACTTGAGTACTGCTTTCCACCCACAGACTGATGGTCAGTCAGAGTGAACTATACAGTTATTAGAGGACATGCTCAGGGCATGTGCAATGGAAATGTATGGTAGTTGGGAAGAATATATACCCCTTATGGAGTTTGCCTATAACAACAGTTATCAAGCTACAATTGGGATGGCTCCATATGAGGCATTATATGGTAGGAAGTGTAGAACTCCTCTATATTAGAATAAGGTAAGTGAACGCCGAATATTAGGACCCGAAATGATACAGATGACATGTGACAAGGTCGATGTTATTCGAGAAAGGATTAAGGCAGCTCAGTCACGTCAAAAGAGCCATGCAGACACCCGCAGGAAAGACATTGAGTTTCAAGCAGGAGAAAAGGTGTTTCTCAAGATTTCTCCTACTAAAAGGTTGCATAGGTTCCATAGAAAGGGTAAGTTGAGTCTGAGATACATTGGCCCATTTGAGATTTTGACTCAGGTTGGCTCAGTAGCCTACATGCTTGCTCTTCCACCTTCGCTCGAAAATGTTCATAATGTATTTCATGTATCCATGCTGAAGCGATATGTTCATGATCCATCATATGTGTTACCCATGGAACCAGAATATTTAGAAGCTGATATGACCTATAGAGAACAGCCAGCTGAAATCTTAGATCAAAAAGTGAAAACCCTTCGCAACCGCTCTATTTCCTTCGTAAAGGTGCATGGGCTAATCATTCACTTGAAGAAGCATCTTGGGAGAAAGAGGATGAAATCCAACCCAAGTACCCTCATCTTTTCGAACAACCAGGTACGACAATTTCGAGAACAAAATTTTCAAAAAGGGGGGGTAAATGTGATACCCTACTTTTAAAACCTAGTTTAATTACACGGTTGTTCCGGTTTAACCATGCAGGACCCAAACCAGAGAGGGTTAAGGCGGGTTCCTTATGGACCATGATGGCAAAGGTGACTTTGAACACAGGTTGGCCAGACAAGTCCAAGTCAATGGTAGAGGAGACGGGTGTACCCAAGCCGTGTACATGCATGTATCATACGGCCATGTACGGGTAATACTAGTATGTAGCCATATCCTAAAGTGTATACATATTATATATCTCGTATTGAGAGTGAGATACATGCCGAGAGTTGAATTCCATCGAAATCTGAATTATTTGGTTAAGTTTCTACCAACAGGTGGGCGGTCATAGGCGGGCGAACCTGCCCACCTGTGTGACCCACCTATGTGGTTACTAGATATTCTCTAAGTATAAATAGTACTTATTGTGTTTTTCTTTTTTCTCATTTAATGCATTAAAAAGTTGGTGAGAAGAGTAAAGAGGAGAGAGAAAAGAGAGGAAGAAAAAAGAACGAAGAAGAAGAAAGGGAAAGAAAAAGGAGGAAGAAACGATTTTAAGCGACACCAAGGTTTGCACTTCTCATTCTGGCACCGAAAAAGTGATCCCCAACAAGAGACCTACGATTTGAAGTGAGTGAAAGCTATACTTCTTAAACTTTCACCAAACCCCAAGTGAAACCCTTGATTTGGGTAGAGTTCCTTGGGATCTTGTTAATCCCACTTGTGATGATGAATCTATGGTTTAATAGATGGTTTATGTGTTGATTTTGAAGGTTTAAAGAAGTGTTTATAAGATTTGAGAAGCATTGGTGATTTCTTGAGTTAAGAGGTGATTTTGGGCTTTTGGAAGAGTTCTTGAGCAAAGAAGGTAAGATTGCTTTTCAATCCTTAAATCTAACTTAGATCTAGGTTAGAATCATCTTATAAGACCTTAGATGTGTGGAAAATGTGATTGGAACAGCCCCATTTGATTTTTCCAAGGTTGTGGGACGTTTCAAAGAAGGAAACAAATTTCCGCCCCCACAGGTGGGTGAAGATCGACGGGCGAAGCCGCCCGCCTGAGGGGGCCCGCCGATTCAACCGATGGGCTATACAGCCCACCTGTGAAGATCAGTGGGCGAAGATAGGTGGGCTGTCTGGCCCACCTGTTGGCCCCCCAGTCAGATTTTTGAGCCTTAATGGGCCCAAAACGGACGGACAACCCTCTTTTATGATTTTAAACATGATTTAAACATCAAACCTAGTTAGTTTTGACCCAAGGTGGTGAAATACTAACCCCATTCGCTTATGATAGGTTCCACTAGAATCTACGTTTCTCACGCCGGATCTCACTCGTACCGAACGTGAGCTTTTGTACCCAACAAGTAAGTGGAGAGAAGACATTTGAATTTATTTTTAGGCTTGTTTTTGCATCATTAAATTGTATCTAGACTAGCCATATCATCATACAAATTATGTGTAGATTAGTCATCCTCATATGTCGTTCGTACACATTGCTTGTGCATTCTAAACAAATGATTTGTGATATGTGTGTTGTGCTTTACATTATCAATGCTAAATGGTTGATGTGCTTATATGATGAACGGTTGGATTACTATGCATGATGCATTATTAGACTAGACGCCATAGTCGGCTTGGAAATGAGTGCATTAGTGGCCCATGGTTTGGGACGCGGTAGTACTATGCAATAGTACTTTGTCATATAGGAACATGCGGTTTAGGATTATCATTCCTCGTGCTACGAACCTTCCCAACAGGGGTTGAGGTGTTGGGTTATCACTTGAGGGGAAGCAATGGTCGCGGTTGTCGGGTCACTATGGCAGTTAGACATAAGCCCGACTGGTCATTAAGACAGTCGGCAACCTCAGTGGTATATTCAAGAGGGCCAATCGTACTGCTTTTAAATTACTGGGGTCAGCACCTTTAATTTTTTATCATTTACTTTTATGTTGAGAGGCGGTAGTTGGCATGCTTTACTTTTCTAAGTACTCACGGTGGGCCTTCTCCGACAACCCTATGGGCGTATCTCTGGATGGAGTTGGCAGCTCGTACCCGGAGTATACACGCACTGTGGTTGTAAGTAGCACCTAACCAAAGATCTAGTAATGTTGCTTAGGTGGATAAGATTTAAAATGAATTGCATAGCATATAGTGTATATGGATGTGATTGTTGTGTGGTCTTTTTTTTCACTTACTGAGCTAGTGAGCCCATCCCACGTGCGCACCTCTTTTAAATGATTTTGCAGATCACCCGCCTGAAGATCAGGGGTCGGGCCCCACAGTTGAGTTTCCTGATGAGGATTGGTGGGTCCCTGAGGTGTATGAGCACGGTGCTGATTGCATGTGCGAGGGCTGTTCTGCGGGACCGCAGTAATGACACCGTATAGAATTTTGCTTTTTGATTCTTTTGATGACTTCCCCTTTTGTGTACTTGATACATAAATTGTTATTCTTTTTGTGTAAATATCATACCTACTGGCCCACATGTACTTAGCTATATATTACAATTTGGGTATTAAGTATAATGGGGATATTTACAGGTAATTTAAGTCTTCCGCTGAACTTTTGAACACTTATCTTAGATGTGGGTATGCTGTGGTGGGGTACTGTATTAGATGATCCTGGCAGGTTTGGTTTAACCAGAGTTAACCCGGTCACCGGTCCGGTTCTGTGTGAACGGGGTGTGACATTCAGTTTCCTTGAGTCCCTTATTCTCTACTCGGTGCTCCTCCTAGTTTTAAGATCATTTGAATCTAGACTTCATCTTGGAACAGTATTTTCATACCATTCCTCAATATGGTAATTTTCTTACCACCCTTTAACTTTTCTCACTGGGCACTTGAAGACTCCGGGCTTTCTCCCCTCTACACTAACTCCTACCCCCCAATTTTCCACTTTACCCAATCACCTACTGTGAAAAATAGCTCTCCATCTTCCCTACTTTCCCCTCCTCGGGCCCTCACTATGAACTCATCTTCAAAGGAGCGTCATCTTCTGGGAAAAGGTACTCTAAGAAGCTTTAACCAATATCAAATCCACATATGTAGCTCAACAACCAAAATACCAAGCTACTTACAGGCATGGCCAGATTGTCAAGCTACTCTAAGGAGCTTTGAGAACCTTGAATGACCTACCAAGCCACTCGTAAGAGGTCGGAGAGCCCAAACTGTCCCACCATGTTGTCAGTAGAAGTTCGGAGAGCCCAATTGAGCTACTGCGCTATTTATGGGCACTGGGAAAACCCTGGATAAGAAAAACTCTCGTAATAGGGAAAGTTAGTCCCAACCAAATATGTAACCGCCAAGCTAGGAGTGGATTACCAAGAAAGATCACTCGGAGAAATCCATAACCATCCCTGAAAGGATGAATCCCTCATTAATCAGGATGCGCTATTTAGGCACACTCTAAATATACTCTTACCATACTTGGACTCCAGACATATTTGGACTCCCATAAGCATTAGGATGCTTATCAAGCTAGAACTCTCCACGACTACCTTATCACTACCATAAATACTCAGGTATACCCTCTTCAGAGAGACACAAATTTTTTTCATCCTAGTTGGAATTACTATTTGCATAGAGATCTTACATAGGCATCGGAGAGTCCCTCGTCAGATTAGCTCAACACTCACTCTCTTGTATTTGTTCTCCTGTGCAGGATGTATAGGAAGTGTAGGATGATCCCTTGTAGCAACACCTGTTATCATCGAATCTTGAAAAGGCTTAAAAAAAGGTAAATATACATTTTAAAAATAAAAAGTGATAGAAGTTTGAGAAAATAATACACATTATTCAAGTTTCACATACAAAGCAATCGGTGAGGTGTGCATATGTAAGAAAGATCAATTGTAGATGCTTTATATTAAGATAAAATAAAGGGTAAGTGAACCTTACCAGTTTCGGCCAATTGGAGGGGAGGCAAGAGCATCTTTATCACAAATTGGAGAGGGCCAACGTAATCTTTTTGCACTCGTACCACTCTGGGCCTTTCCTATGGTAGATTGGTAGGGTTCTTTTTTACCAAAATAAATAACCAAAAAATATCTTTGGAACAAATGGGGAATTGGATTCAAGTCAAATCTTGAATTCTAAGAATTTTTTGGAATTAAATTGATAGAATTACCTAAACATGCCCTCTAAGAGCCAAGTCCAATTTTTTTAGTCAAATTGGGACATACACAGACATGACCCAAGTAAATAGAGATTAGATCCTCTACACATACGTTCACTTGCACTTAGGGTAAAGAGGGGTATATATGGAAGCAAAAGGAACATGTGTTCGATCTTCACATATACGTGCAAGTGAATGTACTTGGACTCCCATAAGGATCGGGACGCTTATCAAGCCGGGACTCTCCACAACTACCTTACCACTACTATAAATACTCAGGTATATCCCCCTTCAGAGGGATTGAAATCTTTTTCCATTCTACTTGGAATTACTGCTTACAGGGGGGTATTACTTAGGCATCGGAGAGTCCCCCATCGGATCAACTCGACGCTCATTCTCTTGTGTTTGTTCTCCTATGCAGGAAGTATGAGATATAATGTTTTTCACTGTATGGGTTAGTACCAGTTATTGTGTGGGGTCGGATTAGTGGTTGGGTGTTGATTGGCTGGTTGGGTTGGATGAAGACCGGTTCAGGAGTGATCCCCTAATGGGAATCCAGGTCTTCAATTAACCGCCTTAAAGTGTAAAGATCAGTAGGCCTTTTTACAATTGGGTCCTATTATGAGAGGGTCCAACTTGTATTCTATTTCAGGGTTAGTCTCTGCTCCTCATCTATATAAAAGAATCAACATTCATTAGTTGTTACCGATTGACAATTTACATAGAAAGAGGAGCAGACAAGACTAACAAAGAGAGAAAGCTCAGGTAAGAAGATTGTAGCTTGTAGAATCTTCCCAATACGATATGGATCCAGGTATGTGTTAGTTAGATTCATGATTGTATTATTGTTTCTTATTCATTGATCCGTCATAAAAATCCTATAAATTATTCTTAAACTTGGTATCAAAGCGAGGCATATGATTAGATCATTGAATAATATATATTGTTCTTGTTGTTTGCCTCCTTGAATTGTTTTTTTTTTTTTTTTTTGGAATCTATGGAAGTTTTGATCTTGAGTTTAC
>NW_024868381.1:0-23850 GCF_013358625.1 Macadamia integrifolia | reverse complement strand
TTGTTTCCTTCCATTGTTTATGTTGATTTCTTGCTTTCATTGTAAGATCAAATTTTTTGTTTTCAATTTGTGAGAGATTAACGTGGGTTTCATGGTATTAAAAGAAAAAAAAAAAAAAAAGAATTTGATCAATTAATTGGCGAAACCTGAAGAATGTATGTATATGCACGCTCTCAATAGTTCGGTTATTCTTGCACAAATTTGAGTTTTTTTTATCATTTTTTTTTCTCACAGGTGCTGCCATGAAACCTGCAATTTTTTTTGTCTCAGACCTTTAATGGAAATAAACTTATTTTAAGATACTATTTTTTTTGTTTGTTTCCTAATTGAATGGTAGAATCTAATTTAATAATGATTTGATTACTTTTTTTCCTTTATTGGGAAAAAAAATCTTCTTTTAAGTTTTCACTTTAATTTGGAAAGTGTGGAAAGTGCAATACAACTGTAATTAATGGTTATGGTACAAGTAGGGGTGTCAATTCTTAAACCGAACCGATAAAACCGGCTGGACCGAATTGATAATAACACGGATCAAATCAAACCGAAGCCTTATTGGGTCAGTTCGATTTGGAGTATTGCAACCCCAAAACCAAACCGAACCGCACCGGAAACCAAATGAACCCGAAACCAAACCGAAACCGGCTCAAAACCTAGACCGAAACTAAAACCAAACCGGTAAGAAACCGAAACACTCCAAAATTTATTAAAAAAAATCAAAATTTGCATAGTTTTGTAAACATTTGTATGGAAAGTCGAATCCAAACTGGACCAAAAACCAAAACCAACCCGGTTACAAATCGATTTAAGAAACCGAAGACAAACCGAAACCAAACCACACCGAAACCGAAACCGAAACCAAACCGAAATCGGAATTTCCTTATTGGTTCGGTTTCGGTTTCAACTTTCCCACACCGAAACCGACTCAACCCCGGCCAAAACCGAGCCGGACCGACCGATTGACACCCCTAGGTACAAGTCAGTGTGTTAATTTCATTCACAAGTTTTTTTATTTTTTATTTTTTTCCTATTTTTTGATTGAACCAAATTGGTTCCTAGTGAACCAAAAATCAATTCAAAACAAATTAAATGGTTCAAGGTGGTCTGACAAATCGGTTCGAACTGGACCAAACCAGTTGGGTCGGGTCGACCCATTTCCCTATCAACGTTTGACTGTTGATCGGTCAAGGGTTGACTGTTGACTGTATTTTTTTGTTTGCTTGGAAACATTTTGTGAAACTCTTTTATTAGTTTCACTTTTGATTCAGTTTCTATTTCTTAAAGTGTATTCTTTTATAAATAGAATCATAAATAGATTTGTTTTGCTTTCTGTTTATTTCTAGAATTGATTTACGTGAACAAATTACATAAATATGTTTGTTTCTGTTTCTATTTATTTTTTACAGTAATTTATATAAACAGAATATGAAATAGGCCTATTTCTACCTCCTTTTCATGCCTTCTATTTATATAAATAGAAACAGAATTTAGTTTGGATTCATTTATGATGTAAAACCAAATGTAAATAGCCTATTTTATGCATTAGAAAGTGTATAAATTGTTATATAAACAGAACCAAACATTAATAAACAACTGTGATAATGAATATACACTAGATTTCTCAATATTTATAAATCTGTTTACCCACCATAATTGTAATTTTGGGATGTGCCATGTGATATTTTATTTATGAGATTATCATAGTGGGTCGCTTACATGGACTTAGGTTTGGAATGTTTCCATTTAATAGGCTGAAATAGTCCATAATATTGTATTGCACTCAAAACTGAACCCATGAGCCATGTCTGCAATCTTGTTGATGGGATTCTATGACTTGAGTGACGATGCTTCCGTTCAACGGTCTAGTTTCTCGGGGCATGGAACCACCACCGGCAGTGTTTATAGATTGCCCTCGAGGAGACCATATGATAAACTTCGTGCTCTTGCCACCACAGGTGAGTCTTCATTTGGTCGATCCTGCTCGATCGAGCAAGGGTGATGTTATTGAGCTTCATGGAATTGGGAGTCTTTGTCTTGCCACCACAGATGACGGGATTTCTAATGAAGTGTTATTTAAAGCATCTCATTTTTCTAAGAAAGAGCACTGTGTATTGGGCGATCTTGTCACCACAGGTGTGACCCCAATGACGTAGGATCTTTCACCCAGTTCTTTTGAGTTTTCCTATTATTTTGTTATGGGAACGAGACTGGTAGAAATTTGATCATTTGCCCACTTGGTCATATTTATTATTTTTTATTAGTGCTATTGTTATGATACATGCTTTGTTATGCATATTTTGGTAAACTAATTTTTGTGTTTACTAGCTATGGCATCCCACTTTGCATCAATCAAGGCACTTAATGGCACTAATCATGAGGAGTGGCTTGAATCCATAACTGTGACGCTGGCAATCATGTGTTTGGACACTTCTTTGTTAACTAATGAGCCTCCCAAACCCACAGTTAAAAGCAATACTAAAGCCAAAACACTCTCCAAAGAGTGAGAGGAATCAAACTATTTGTGTACCTTGGTTATAAGGAACACCATTGATAAGCCTATTAGAGAGAGTATAATTGAACCAAAAAAGACCAAGGATTTTCTGGCAGCAGTTGCCAAGAAATTTCAAAAATTTAACAAGGCAGAAATGGAAACATATTTGAAGATGTTTTCAAACACAAAGTATGATGGTGTTGGTGGAGTTCGCAATCACATTTTGAAAATGACTATGTATGCGAACAAGTTGTCTGCTATGAAAGTAAAAATATCTGATGCATTCCTAGTATGACAGATTATAGAATATCTCCCTGCTCAATTTGATTCCCTCAAGACATCCTACAATGCAAATAGTCTGCAATGGGATATTGAGCAGATGACCTCCATCCTTGTGCAATAAGAGGAGTCAAAGAAGCTTGATGGAAATACTGTTCATTTGGTTACTAATGAAGCTAGGAAGAACACCCAAAATGATGGAAAGAAATGGAAGAAGTTTAAAGGAAATTCTAGAAATTTCAAGAAGACTGGTCAGTCCTTTAAGCCTAAACAGGACAATTTCAAAGGCAAAGGTTAGGGTTCCAAGGGTTTTAAAGGCAAGTACAATTAATACAAGAAGGTTGGTCACAAGAAAGCTGATTGCTATAGTTTCAAGACCTTGAAAGAGAAGAACGCTGCACTACTGGTTTCCCATCTCCAAGATATGATCATAGGTACCCCTCTAGCTTTAGTGTGTTCTGAATTAAATCTAGTTGATGTTTCCCTTAATTCTTGGTGGTTTGATACCGGAGCCAATATTCATATCACTAATTGTGTGCAGGATCTAAGAAACAAAAGGAGACCAAATGATGGGGAGCTGCACATTTACGTAGGGAATGGCGAGAGGATCCAAGTATAGGAGTAGTTGATCTAACTTTTACTTCTAGTTATGTTTTGGAGTTAGACAATGTGGTTTATGTACCGTCACTTAGACGGAAACTTATTTCAGTTTCAAGAATGGATAGCAAAGGTTTTGTGCTTAACATTGCTAATAATAAAATGGTTTGTTATTTTGGATCCCAATTGGTTGGTTCAACTATTTTGCGTGATGGTCTTTATATGCTTGATTTGCATTCTACTCCTACTCCATCTTTAGATTACTCCTCTACTGTAAATGTTGCTTTGGGATCTAAACGTATGAGGTGTGATGTAGATTCTTCAATGTTATGGCATAAATGTTTAGGAAATATCTCTAAACCAAGGATGGAACGGTTGATTAAGGATGGTGTTCTTCATCAGGTTGATTTTTTATATTTTTGTACATGTATTGATTGCATTGAGGGGAAACTCACTAGAGCTAGAAACAAAGGGGCATTTTGAAAGGAAGAACTAGTGGGTTTGATACATACTGACATATGTGGTCCTGTCACTCCTATTGCAATGGGAGGATATTGTTATTTTATTACTTTCATTGATGATTACTCCCGTTATGGTTATATTTATCTTATCCAAGAAAAATCAGCATCACTAGAGGCTTTTAAAAATTTTCAAGCTGAGGTTGAACTTAAAATGGAAAAGAAGATTAAGGCTATTAGATCTAATCGAGGTGGAGAGTACTATGGTAGGTACGATAAAACTGCTTGTAATCCTGGACCATTTGCTAAGTACTTATAGGATTGTGGCACTAATGCACAGTACACCATACTAGATACTCCTGAACAAAACGGTGTTACCGAAAGGCAAAATCATACTCTTATGGACATGGTGAGAAGTATGGTAAGTAAGTCTACTTTACCAGATTTTTTGTGGGGAGATGCATTAAAGACAGCTATATATATCTTGAACAAAGTTCTAAGTAAATCAGTTCCGAAGACTCCACATGAGTTGTGGAATGGCAGAAAACCTAGTATTAATTATTTCCATGTTTGAGTATGCGTAGCAGAGGTGAGACCCTATAGCCCATAGATGAAGAAACTTGATCCCAGGACCATCAGTGGATATTTTACTGGCTATTCTGAGAGGTCAAGAGGATATAGATTTTATTGTCCATCTCACACTACCAGTGTTATTGAGTCTGAGTGAGTAGTTTTCATTGAGGATGATATGAGTACTTCATCTATCCAGCCACGCAGCTTCACGCGCTGTTGTACCAGTACCTCTTTTCCCATCCTCCATGGTTTCGGTCACCTACTGAGCAGGTGACCATTCCTATTCAGTAACCTGTGGAGCCTATGGCTCCAATTATAGATCAGACCCTTACTGAGCCATCAGTCATAGAGGCACCCTTGAGAAGGTCAGAGAGAACTCGTCGGTCTCCTATTTCTAGTGATTTTTTCATCTATCTGCAGAAGCATAAGTTTGATATAGGGATTGAGTCTGATCCTAGAACTTTTCAGTATGCAGATGATAGCTCTCATTCTCTTCAATGGATGGATGCTATGCATGATGAGTTAAAGTCCATGAAGGCTAATGATGTATGGGACTTAGTTGAGCTACCTAAAGGTAGCAGGCCCATAGGATGTAAATGGGTTTTCAAGACCAAAAGGAATGCTAGAGGTGACATTGAGCACTACAAGGCTAGACTTGTGGCAAAAAGCTTCAATCAGAAAGAAGGAATTGATTATAAAGAAACTTTCTCACCAGTGTCTACCAAAGATTCTTTTAGGATTATAATGACCATGGTTGCACACTATGACCTAGAATTGCATCAAATGGATGTGAAGACTGCTTTCCTAAATGGGAATTTAGTGGAAGATGTATACATGGAGCAACCTCCAGGTTTCAAGATGACTAACACTGAGCACATGATTTGTAAACTTAAGAAGTCACTTTATGGTTTGAAACAAGCTTTCAAACAGTGGTATTTGAAGTTTGATTAGGTTGTTACTTCTCTTGGCTTCAAAGAGAATATTGTTGATCAATGTATATACCTTAAGATCAGTGGGAGCAAATTTATCTTTCTCGTTCTTTATGTAGATGATATACTTTTGACAAGTAATGACTTAGGCATTCTACATGAGACAAAAAGATTGTTGTCCAATCAGTTTGACATGAAGGATCTTGGTGAAGCATCTTATGTGTTGGGAATTGAGATTCTTCGCAATCTGTCATGTAGTGTTCTTGGTTTGTCATAGAGAGCTTATATTGACCGAATGTTGAAGCAGTTCAACATAACTAATTGTCTTCTTTGAAGGCACCTATTATGAAAGGTGATAAGTTTTCTAAGTATGATTGTCCTAAGAATGATATTGAGCATGCTCAAATGAAAGACATACTATATGCTTCTGCCGTTGGTAGTCTTATGTATGCTCAGGTTTGCACTCGATCTGACATTGCTTTTGCCATTAGCGTGCTTGGTAGGTACTAAAGTAATCCTGGTTGGGCGCATTGGATAGCAGCAAAGAAGGTCATGAGGTATCTTCAGGGTACTAGGGAATTTATTCTTACTTATAGGATGACAACTGCACTCAAGGTGATCGGATATTCAGATTCTAACTATGCAGGGTGTTCGAGATGACCTGAAATCGACATCTAGTTATAGTTTCATGATGGCTGGAGTTGCTATATCATGGAAGAATGTGAAGCAAATGCTTATTGCTTCTTCTACGATGCAGGTAGAGTTTGTGGCATGTTATAAGGCAATTGTTCATGCACTTTGGTTGAGGAACTTCATTTTAGAGCTTTAGGTAGTTGATTCTATTGCAACGCCTTTGAGGATGTTTTGTGACAACTCTGTTGCAGTATACTTCTCGTGTAATAATAAAAGTTCTTTAGGTTAGCACATTGACATCAAGTTTCTCTTGGTCAGAGAGAAAGTTCAAGATTCACACATCACTATTGAGCACATTTCTACAGATGCTATGATAGCAGACCCACTAGTTAAAGGATTAGCTCTGATGGCTTTTCAAGAGCATGTTACTCGTATGGATTAGTTGAAACTTTGGATGTACTTTATTAGTGGGAGTGCAATTTTTATTAATATAGACAATATTTATTCCTTGATGGTTTACTAGTATTTGCTTTCTTGTATTGTTATTATTGTTTGTAGTTTATGATATTATTTCTATTATCTATACAGATGCATAGTGTTATCCTTCGGTTGTGCTAGAGGTTATTTATAGGATACACACTTTTATGCGAGCTAGTAAAGGTTTCTCAGTTTGAGAGCTTGGGCTAGCGTATAGGGACTTATGGATCCAGTCCACATTGGCTTCTTGATAAAAGGTGTAGTTTGCTTCTATACTAAGTAACTATTTTGGTAGTTCTAGTGGTAGTTTACCATGTGAAGAATGATTCCAGTGAGCTCCCAATGTTGGAGTAACTAGCGACTTTAGTTGGAAGTCAAGACTAATTTAGATTTGACATGTTCGATCACTGTGACATGCAATTTTCATACCACTACTTTACACGTATGTAGCCCAAAAACGGGTGAGAGTACATCACTTTTACATGTAGTGTTCCATTTCAACTTAAGATGTGATGACGCTTACGATTGAGTGTTTGTGTTCTTGCTTGGTCCAAGGGTGTAATGTTTTAAGGTTAGCTACTTTCAACACTTCCTATTTGTGATCACAAATTATCTAATCCAAAGTTGAAGCAATGACATGTTACTGCCCCAGTGGGAGAATATAACGTTTTTCTATATATGGACTAGTACCAGTCATTGTGTGGGGTCGGATTAGTGGTTGGGTGTTGATCGGCAGGCTGGGTTGGATGAAGACCGGTTCAGGAGTGATCTTCTAATAAGAATCCAGGTCTTTGGTTAACCGCCTTAAAGTGTAAAACTAGTGGGCCTTTTTACAATTGGGTCCCATTATGGGAGGGTCCTACTTGTATTCTATTTCAGGGTTAGTCCCTGCTCCTCATCTATATAAAGGAAGCAACACCCATTAGTTGTTACCAATTGACAATTTATATAGAGAAGGGAGCAGACAAAACTAACAAAGAGAGAAAGCTCAGGGAAGAAGATTGTAGAGAGGGAAAGGCTAAAGCTTGTGGAATCTTCCCAATACGATATGGATCCGGGTATGTGTTAGATTCATGATTGTATTATCGTTTCTTGTTCATTGATTCATCATATCGATCTTATAAATTATTCTTACATGGGAAGCCTAGAATAATTGAGAAAATGTAAAAATACATCGAATCTTAAAAAGGCTTAAAAAAATGTAAAAATAAATCAAAAGAAAAGGATAGAAGTTTGAGAGATGATTCAAGTTTAGCCTGCAAAGCAATTAGGGAGGTGTGGACATCATTGTAGATGCTTTAATTGTAGAAGCATCTTTACGCACATCGGGGAGGGGCAATGTAGTCTTCTCACACCTATTCCAGTTTAGGTTTTTCCTGCACTAGACTGGCAGGGTTTGTTTTACTGAAATAAATAACCAAAGGGGGAATTGGCTTCAAGTCAAATCCTAAATTCTAAGAGTTTTTTAGAATTAAATTGGTAGAATTAGCCAAGCATGCCTTTAAGAGCCAAGTCCAATTTTTTGAGCCAAATTGGGACATATAGTAGTCATACATAGACATGACCGAAGTAAATGGAGATTAGATCCTAAACACATATGTTTACTTGCACATAGGGTGAAGAGGAGTATATATGGAAGCAAAAAGAACATGTGTTGGATCTTCACATATACTTGCAAGTGAATGTATATGCAAAGGATCTATTCTCAGTTGATAAGTTCGAACAAGTCCTAAGCCAAAATTTATGGATAATTTGTTTTCCAATTCAATCCTAGGTCAAATCTAAATATGGAAAGTGACATTTTAATTTAAATTAAGCATAATTTGCTCCAATATAAGAATTTAAAACTCAAGTAAGTGTAGGGTCCACTTGGATAGTCTCCATCAAAAGATAAGGTATCTGAGGCAACAATAGATGAATTGACGAGATTAGGATAAGGAAAATTATACAACCATAAATGTAAAATTAGATAGGGAAAAAGAATTCTATAGGGGAAGTTTGTCTCCTGCACCCAGACATAGAGGCAAACTGACCTCTTTGTTGGCCCCCCATGAAAGGTAGAGATTTCACCCTTGTTAATGCTTCCATCAATGCTGTCACTGGTTCCTGCACTGAGGGGTGTCAATTCGTGGCCTGACCAGACTGAACCGATAGAAACCGATCGTTTATAGACTGGCTGGGCCCGGACCATTTATTAAATGTGTCAGGCTGATCTTAGTCCTACTACTTGGACCATCAGGTGCCCGACCGAGACCGACTGAATAACATCTGACTGAGACTGGCTTATTGTGCACCGGCCTGGCCCGACCCTTTAATGATTGCAGAATACCTATTTTACCACCCACATTAAAGAGTAAAAACTAAAAAGTAAAGAAAGAAACCAAAAACCCTAACCGACTACGGACTACCCTTCGACCTTCTCCTAGTCTCCTTCTTCCACCTTCCTCTTCGTTTCTTGTTACGCTGCAGTCCGCCGCTATGTTTCTCCATTGTCGTCGACTCGCCAATCGCCAAACACTCTTCGTTTCTATTTGGCCGACTGTTATTGCGCCGTGGATGTGTTTCTCCATTGTTGCCAAGTATTTCTTCACTGTCTGCAAGGAGAAAAGTACAACTTGGTTAGTGCTGCCTTTCTAGGTACGTTCTTACTTGGATTTTCCATTTTCATCACCATGTTCCTTGATTTTGTTGTTTTTGTATATGTATAAAACTGACATGTTTAAATGAAAAGATCGACTAACTGCACTTACTATATATCAATTCTGGAATGGTATTGGATTTATGAAAGAAAGTAATAAATCAATTTTGATCTCCCCAAAAGCTTCATTCTCTTTCTCTGCATCTCTCATTTGTATTAGCATCACAACTGCAACACATTGCCTTAATCTCTTCCCATCTCTCTTCTCCCAAATCCCCTTCTTAGCCTTTTCTTTTCTACCCATTCGGGTTCTCATCCCCTCCAAAACCAGAATTTCAAATTTCTCTATGGAACCAACCACAGTGGTCTCCATGAAACCCTTTCCAGAACTTTCATTGATCTTCTTTCCATGTTCCCCACATAGATCACACATTGGCAAAGATTTTAGCAACCATTGATGCAGATTGTTTGTCCCCATCAATGCCATCCTCTTCAAAACATGCAAAAAAAATTTAATTTCATATTAAAACCAAGGGGAAAAAAAATAAATGGAATTCAAAATATATACTGTATTTTGATTTTGTCCTTGTGTCCCTTGTTCTGTTCAGAGTTGGCTTTTCATTTAAGCCTTAAACATTATTTAGATATGTTGATAAGTGGTTATTGACCCACAGTACTAGATTCAACTGATGAACACTAAAATGTAAGCAATGTTTGTACTAAAATGCATGCAATGTTTGTTCTTTTATTTAATTATTTATTTTTCCCTTTTAAGTAACTAATATTCTTGTTTGACTATGGATTCCAATTTCCTTTCATTGTGGAATGCTTGCTTATTATATTTGTTACAGATCATCAAGCAAATGTTAAACTCTTACAAATCTTCATTATTGATTTATTTTTTACTGAATAGATGTCAAGTCTTATTAACGTGAAGTTTTATTTTGATGAAGATTCATTTTTTATTTATTATTTTACAGTCTATTGTTGTTTTATTCATTTGAATTACATAATGTCAAATAAAAAAGATCAAGAAGTTCGGATGTCTGTTGATGAAGTAAATAGAGGGAATGGTTCTAGTCTATCTAGTTCAAGAACTGCATCTGATTATAACACTGGATCAGTTGTGTCATCGGCTATAGTTAGTACTTTACCAAGAAATAGGAGAAAAACTTCCATAGTTTAGAAAGAGTTTATTAATATCCCTAAAGAGAAAAATCCTGATGGAAGACAAAGAGAAAAATGCAAGGCTTGTGGGAATATATATCTGGTTGACTCATCTATCAATGGCACTGGCAGTTTAAGGAAACATCTTAAGTGTTGCCTCAAACATAAAAATAAAGATGTTGCTCAAATGTTATTGGGTGGAGGTGATGGGAATATGGCACTGAAAACTAAGAGGATTGATGCAGATGTAGTACGAGATATGATTACCACATTTATTGTCAGACACGAGTTGCCCTTGGTATTCATCGAGTATGAAGAGTTTAGGGCTTTGATTTCTTATCTTTACCCATAATTCAGTCCTATTAGGAATACCCAAATGGTTGGTATCTTGAGGTTGCATACTAGAGAAAAAAAAAAAGGATTAAGGATTTTTGAGTTCCTTCAATGGTAGAATGTTATTGAATACTAATTTGTGGACCTCTATAACCACTAACTCTTATATTTCTTTCACTTGTTATTACATTGACACAGAATGGGTACTACATAAAAAATTACTGAAATTTTGCATCATGCCACCCCCACACACAGGAGCTAATATATGTGAAATTGTTCTCTATTACATTAGATAATGTCGGTGCTAACCTTTGTTTTATTGAGCACTTGAAAAAAAGTTTAGTATTGAAGAAGGCATTATTGTGTAGTGGTGAGTTTTTTCCCAATAGATGTTGTGCTCATATATTGAACCTAATTGTACAAGATGGTTTGAAATGCATTGATGAATCTGTACATCTTGTTCGATCGAGTGTAACATATGCGAAGGCATCTCAAACAAAGTAAAATTTCTTAAATGCTATAAACAATTGGATATACCAAGTCAGAAAGGATTGCATGGAGATGTTTCCACAAGTTGAAACTCGACTTATCACATGCTTGATTATGTCATCATCTATCAGACTGCATTTCAACAACTAGAATTGGTGGATAAAAACTTTAAAGTGTGTCCAAGCAATGAGGATTGGAAAAAGATTGAACACTTATGTTTCTTTTTGAAACATTTTAATGACATTACTAAATTATTGTTTGGGTCAAAGTACCTAACAGAAAATTTATATTTTAATAATGCATGGAATATACATTTGTCTTTGTTGAAAACGATAAATCAGGGAGAAGACTATTGAAGAAGATGGCACAAGAAATGGAAAAGAAGTTTGACAAGTATTGGGACTCATATAGCATCATTTTAGCTATTGCAGTTGTATTTGATCCTCGTTACAAGCTAATCTTTGTTAGGTATGATAAGATATACAGTTTGGATTCAACAGTAATGGAAAAGTTTAACCTTGTGAAATTAATCTTAGCACGACTCTTTGAAGAGTATCAGTGCATGGAGATAACTGAGGAAGATAGGGGATTACAGTCACATGCTATTGAGGACAATACAGTTGGAGATGTTTTAGATTGGGAGGTATAAATCATTATGTTTTTTCTTTTTGTTTTTATTTTTTTGGTTGTTTAAAACATATATTTTAATTCAATATATTACATTATTCATTTTAATTGTTTTGTTTTGTAGGAGCTATCCATGTATGAGAGTTCCACTATTAATGTAATACAAGATAAATCTGAATTGGATTTATATCTAGAAGCTAAGGATTAAAGATCTGATCAAGCATTATGATGTATTGGCCTTTTGGAAGTTACAAGGAGCAAAGTATTGTAATCTTTCTCGGATGGCACGTGATGTGTTGGCTATTCGGGTATCAACTGTTGCTTCTAAATCTACTTTTAGTGCTGGAAGTAAAGTCATTGACAAAAACAGAAGTAAGTTATTACCTACAAAAGTTGAAGCGTTGATTTGCCTTCGAGATTGGATGTTCGGAGTAGACTTTAGAGGTAATTTCTAAAAATTTAAATATACATTTTTCATCCGTTAAAAAAAATGTTGCTTCATCACATTTTTTTGTCATATTTTAATATCTTATATGTCCTCTTGTTCATTTTGTACACTTTTAAAGCTGAACCAGTTGATGATGCCAGTGATTTAGCTAATGCTTTGGGAGATGTGTTGTCTTTGGATGTGAGTGGTGATACTAATATTATAGTAGAACCTACGCAAAGATCTTCTAATGCCTCTACTGCTACTAATGTTTAGTCTATTAGGTAAAATTTCACAGGTAATATCATTCTTGTTCTTTGATTATGACATATTCGCTATCCTTTATCTTTATATTTACTAATGTTTATGTTTCATCTATTTTCTATTAGGTGGGATTCATGTTGAAGCACTCCATGTTGGATCAAATCAGAATATTTTTGGGTCATGTATCCAAATATTTAACTTTGGAGATGTTTAGATACAAATTTAAGATTTCTAAATATTTTAATTGTGGGATGCTTGGATAAGGATTTAGGACTTTTTATGATTCTAAATATTTTAATTGTGGGATGCTTGGATAAGGATTTAAGATTTTTTTTATGATATTTCTAAATATTTTAATTATGAGGATGTTGAATCAAATTTATGGATTTTTTATGTTGTTTTTAAATATTTTTATTGAAGAGATGCTTGCAGGATCATGATGGATCAGAATTTTGGTGTCTTTGTTGAATTTCCATTGACATCATTTAACTGTTAGAATAGGTATTCATGGAGAAGGGTAATTAAGAGAATATTTTAATCATAGATAGATAGATATATTTGAATGAGAGTAAATGAATTTGCAATCAACAAGCTCGGTTAGTATATGTCAAAAAGTCAAAAGGTTTTACAAATATTTGATTTCTCGTTCGGTTAAAGTGAAGTAGCTAAAAAAAAAAAAATGAAATGGTTGGTTTTGAATCTCTTGACTCTTTATTTCTTGTCATTTTTTTGGGCTTGCATGAGTGGGCTGGAATATAAGAGCACATTTTCAAGAGGACCCGTTTAAAATCGGTTAAAGCCTGTTTGACATTAAACATGTCCATAGCCTGGTTAAGGCCTGACTAAAGCCTGACTATAGGCCGAGACCGGCCGACCGAATATAAAGCGTACCATGCCCTCACTAACTAAGCCCGATTAGTTAAATGGGCGGACATGGTGCAACCTTTGACAGTTTTCAAGCCCGATTAAGCTCAATCGAAACTGGACCGGCCCGACCGGTTGACACCCCTACCTGCACTCATGCAAGGTCCACACTCCCCCAAAGGAAACACTTCCCCAATGCCAAACATGGAACCATGAGGTGAGCAAAAGTATGTATATTTTGTTATATAGAAAGGAAAAAATACAAACCTGATAGCTTTCGTAGCTCATTTGGTTAGAGCACCCATTTAGTAAGCGGGAGGTCTTGAGTTCAACTCTCAACGAAAGCATTTTTTTATGGTCTTATTTGGTTTGTGAAAGTTCATGGAAATGCGTGTTTTACATATTGGGTGTTTGAACTTTCATCTTGAACATAATTTTTTTTTTTTAAAGAAAAAATTTAGTCTATTAAGGTAAGCCTTCATGTTTCATTATGACCATATATTTATAGTTTGTAACAAAAAAATTATATTTTTTGGGGCATGTGACAATATAGGCCAAGTAGAAAATGCTGGCAGAGGTGGTCCAAATTGCCACATCAAAGAGGATCCTTGACTTCACATTATATAATAGGAAATTCTTCATTGTTTTTTTTTGCTCTTGAGAGACTAAAGAAGTTAGATGACTTTTTCCAAAAATAATACCATAGCTGCTAGAGGTGCATTGGGTAGCATGACAAGGTTGTCAATCCTATGAGAAGATAAGTTCCACTCCCTTTTCCTTTTCAAAATCAAATTCAATCCAATTATTATTTGGTTTATCCATTCCGATTAATTTTCATTTTAATAAACAGTTTTGATTAAAAAAAATTCACACCATAATCTTATAAATCTGAACAGTTGAAATTATCATATCATTCTTTAATATAAGATAAATGTAAGTGCCAGCAAAAAAAAGGATGATTGACTCAATTAGACTATTCTTACCTAAAAATTCCAAAGAGAGAAGAACAAAGGATATGTGAAGCTTAGGGCCTGTTTGATTTTGTTTCTAGAAACGGTTTTTTCATTTTTTTGTGCTCAGAAATGGAAAAACACTCCAAAAACCATTTGATTTTTCTTTTCATTTCACTTGTTTTTGGAAACAAAAATAGAAATTTATGCCTATTTCTGTGTCTAGAAACAGGAATGGAGAAACAAGTTAAACTTATTTTTCTGTTTCTAGAAACAAGTGGGAGCGACAAAATTTGTGAAAAACCCGATACTTCGCTCGACCTACCCAAACTCCCAACCCATTGTTGAAACTTCTTGCTATCCAAATGCGGTGATTCCAACCTGGTTGTGCGAAACTCACAATTTCGGATTGCCTTCGTCCTTCTAAAGCTCATCTTCATGAAGCATACATGCAACTCCAACGTCATGCCTTCACTCGTGAGTTGCATTCTTACAACATCATGCTTTCACTCATGTCTTGAACTCGACTACACTGTTGAAAACTTTTCGGGAAACAGAAAAATCAAACACCTTTTTGTATTTTCAAAAATCATTTCTTAGCATAGAAACAAAAAAAAAAAAACCATTTCTACTGTTTCTAGACATAGAAACAAGAGAAACAAAATCAAACGGGCCTTTGGTCAGATAGTGTTACCATCTTTTTACAGGGATCAGTCTCTTATGATATTTTAACAATGAAAAAAAAAAAAGTTACCCGTTTGCATTATTACACCCTTAGACATAATAGGGTTCTGAAAGACTATGTTGTGTTTTTCCCATCACGCTCTAAAGATGCTCTTGCACTTCCTTTCATTGATTTACACGTTGATGTGCTCCTACCCAGTAGGGCAGTGTTTTATTTTTCCCCGTTAAAATATTATAAGAAACAAATCATGCCAGCAAAAAAATGCAACAAGGCAATTATATTTAGTTTTGTTTGTTTGTTTGTATCTGGAACGAGCTGTAAACTCGGACGTCCTGAGTTCGACTCCCACTAGGCACACCTTGTGCCACTCACACGGGGTTGTTTGGTACTCTTCATTGCCTTTCAATAAAAGTTGAATGATTCTCTTTCAACCTCAGTATGACTCGGTCCATGCGTTGTGAAGTCAGTATGGGCCCGCGAGACTAGTCAGGCCAAAGGCTTGGATACCCGTCATTAACAAAAAAAAATCTAATTTTGTTTATTTGATCATGTTCTTATCAGCCTTGGTTCCCATATCTACATATACAATTATAGCAGGAATTAAATTATTATTATTATTTTTTTTTTTTTGGAATGATAGCAGGAATTAACTAACAACCATTTAAATTTTAAAGTGAAACGCGCTAAGTTGTTTATATATGAATGATAACTCAATTAATGCTATTAGATCAACTAGTGTCATTTTTATTTCTATTGAATTTTTATATTTCCCTATTTTCAATTTTAAAGAACTTTTATCTTAGCGTGGAGTCTGTAATTTCTTGTGGATTTTCAGAGCTCATAGATGGGTTACCCAAAGAGTATGCTTTGTGTTATGTGTCTTTCATGGGCTGCTTTGGGACTTCATATTTAACATTATAATTTGAAAGGGGGAATGTTGACCTCTTTTTCTCAAATGATGGGCTATTGTTTGTGTTTTATGCGGAAACCCCAGGTATCGTTTTTGATATAGGGGACTTGCCGTATCAATTTTGTGCATCAATTCTACTCTAAAATGATTTGCATTTTATTATTAGCACTCAAGGTTTAATGCAATACTTTGTGTTCTTAGTGTCTCCTAACGTTGCTCTGTTAGGTGGCATTGAGTGTCTTTAGCCAACAAACATTTGTTGTTTAATACAGATTCTAGTGGTTATTTTGTGGGAGAAGTATAAAAAAATATTAACGGAATTGGTAACAGAGAACATGTGATCAGTAGGTTGGTTAGGCCTTGTTTTTGGTTCCGTTTCATCTATGTTGTGGTGCTACTTTTCCCAGGTGGAGATATCATATTTGGGTGTTGGATGTGCTTTGATTTTATTCTTCTATCTTTATATATTTCACAAAACTATAGTTGTAATACCCTACTTCTTAAACCCGGTCTGATTACACGGTTGACCCGGTTTAACCATGCAGGACTTGAACCGGAGAGAATTAGAGCGGGCTCCTTATGGACTATGATGGCAAGGGTGACTTTAAACACCGGCTGGCCCGATAAGTCCGAGCCAGTGCCAGAAGAGACGGGAATACCCAAGTCGTGTACATGCACCTATCATAAGGCCATGTAGGGATAAAGCAGGTATGTAGCTGTATATTAAGGTGCATACATATATTACACATATGCCAAGGGTGAGATTCGCGCCGAGGGCCGAATTCTGTCAAAATCCCAAGTTTTGGCCCTCAGGTGGGCGGACAGGTGGGCGCATCCACCCACCTGAGTGACCCACCCATGTGAATTACTTAGCATTTTAAAGAAGTATATATAGCATTTATACTTTTCTTTTCTCATTTATGACACTCGTACGTTGGTGAGAAGAGAAGGAAGAGGAAGAAGAGATGGATTTCAGCGGCGCCGAGGCTTGATCTTCCCATTTCGATGCCGAAAAAAGTGATCTTCAACACTAGATCTACGTTTAGAGGTTAGCAAAGGCTGGGTTCCTTAAACTTTCACCATACCCAAGTAAAACCCTTGATTTGGGTAGGGTTTCTTGAGATCTTGTAAATCCCCCTTGAAATGATGAATCTAAGGTTTAATAGATGATTTATGTGTTGATCTTGAAAGATTTGAAGAAGTATTTACAAGGTTGGAGAAGCATTGTGGATTTGAAGTGATTTTGGGGGTTTGAAGGTGTTCTTGAGCAAAGAAGGTAAGATGGCTTCCCATTCCATAAATCTAACCTAGATCTAGGTTAGAACCATCCTATAAGACCTTGAATGTGTGAAGAATGGGTTTGGAAAAGCCCCATTTGAATCTCCAAAGATTGGGGGAAGTTGAGAAGAAACAACAGGTTTCCCGCCAAGACCTGTGGGCCATCTGGCCCGCCTGTGGGCACCCGCCTGAGAGGGCAGGGCCCTCGGGCACAATCGACGGGCCAGACCGGTGGGCCAACCTGTGAGCCACCCTGCCCGCCGGTCTTAGCAGACCCTCTGGCCCAACCGGTAGGCCAACCGATGGGCCGACCTACCCACCGGTGGTCTGACTGGTGGGTCAGACAAGTGGGCTGTCTGACCCACCCGAGAGGCTCCGAATGTGATTTTTTTGTCCGATTGGACCAAAATTGGACGTGTGACCTTCTTTTAGGATTCTAGACATGATCGTGTCATTGGATCATGTTAATCTTGATTCCAAAATGGTGAAATACTAACCCTGCTCACTCATGATAGGTTCACCAAATCCTATACTTCTCGCACCGGATCTCACCCGTACCGAACGGGAGTCCTTGTACACTACAGGTAAGTGGGGAGAGGACGTTTGGCCTTGTTTCAAGGCATTGTTTGGCATTCATTTAATTTTATCTAATCTAGTCATGCCATCATGAAAATGCTATGTAGATTAGTCATCCTCACATTGTTATGCATGGGTGTTGTGTTTACTTTCTAAATGCCAAGTGATGATATGCTTATGTGATGAATGTTGACATCATTGTGCATGATGCATTATTAGACTAGATGCCGTAGTCGACTTGGAAACGAGTGCATTGGTGGCCCGTAGTATGGGACATGGTGGCACTATACAATCGTACTATTGTCATATAGGAGCATGCGGTTTAGGATTATCACCTACCCGTGCTACGACCCTTCCCAACAGGGGTTAAGGTGTTGGGTTACCATTTGGGGGGAAGCAGTGATCGCGGTTGTCAGGTCACTGTGGCGGTTAGACATTACGCCCGGCTGGTCATTAGGATAGTCGACAACCCGGTGGTATATTCAAGAGGGCCAATCGTACTGCTTTTAAATTGTTGGAGTCAGCACCTTTAAATTTCAGTCATTTACTTTATGTTGAGAGTCGGTGGTCGGTATGTTTTTATTTTTTCGAGTACTCACGGTGGGCCTTCTCCGACAGCCCTATGGGCGTATCATGGGATGGAGTTCGTGGCTCGTACCCGGAGTATATGCGCATTGTGGTTGTAGTAGCACTAAACCAAAGACTTAGTAATGTTGCTTAGGTGGATGTGATTCAAAATGTATTGCATAGCATGTAGTGCATATGGTTGTGATTTGTTGTGTGGACTACTGTGTGGTCCATCTTTCCACTTACTGAGCTAGTGAGCTCATCCCACGTGTGCACCTCTTTTAGATGATTTTGTAGGTCATCCATCTGAAGAGCACGGGGTGGGTCCCACAGTCGAGTTCCCTGAAGAGGACTGGTAGGCCCCTAAGGTGTTAGGGCACGGCACTGATTGTTCGTGCGAGAGTTGTGCTGCGAGACCGCAGTTCTGATGCCGAGCTGAGCTCCACTTCTGGTGCCGAGCTAAGCTTCACTTTTGATGCCGAGCCAAGCTCTACCTTGTGAAGCCGAGCTGGGCTCAACCTTTGATACCGAGCTGAGCTCTAGGTTCTGATACCAAGCCGAGCTGTATACTCTGATTTTTTACGATTTCTTTTATGTACTTGATATGTGAATTGTACTTTCATTGTGTAAATATCATGCCTTCGGGCCCACATGTATATAACTATTGTATCACAATTCAGGTATCAAGTATTATGGGAATATTCACAGGTAAACCAAGTCTTCCGTTGATCTGATAAGCTTTTATTAGTTGTGTGTATGCTATGGTGGAATACTGTATCAGATGATCCTGGTAGGTTTGGGTTAACCGATGTTAACCCAGTCACTGGCCCGGTTCTGTGTGAACGGGGTGTGACAACGGTGGTATCAGAGCGTGATGTTCTAGTCCACTCACAGCATACCATTAGAATCTCGTAGAATCTATAATAGGAAAATGGGATTGGGTTAATGTAAAAGCTTTAAAGAGTTTAAAAGCCAAAGAAAGAAAGGAATAAAGATGGTTGCATTTAGGTATTTCATTCATGGCATGCGTGAGAGGAGATAAAAGGTAAATTAGATTGGTGTCATAACCCATTGAGTACAGAGTTTAACGAAATTTCGGCAGCATAACGACGTAAAATGAGATTTCCAAAAAAAATTTCACACAAACACCTGATAAACAACAGATATATAATATAACACTGATCAAAAAATTTATAAGACACCACAACTAAACTACACAAGTCATCACACATACGAATTCACCACAAAAACCACTATTAAAATACATTATCCCACAAATAATTTCAGTTACAGTGTAAGTACAAAGAATGAGAAAAGAAAGGAAATATACAATAAGATCCAATAACAGGAAACAGATAAGAAGCTGGTGTGGACGAGCTAAGTCCTCACTGATCCTCGTCGCCGTCGTCTATGATTACTACGTTCGTCGGAGGCCTAGAGTTGATGTTGAGGCGATGATCGTAGTAGTCAAACCTTGAGTTCACCAGCCGTACCTCCCTCCGAAGTCGGCCAAAATCTGTTGAGATGGCATTGGTCGTGGTGTCCAAGTCCTGGCCCAGTCTGAGGAAGGAGTTCTCCAAAGTAGCCTGCCTCTCCAGGATGTGTTCCTCCCTGGAAGCACTCTCGTCCAGCCTTCTTAGCAGCTGATCTTGGCCATCCTTCAAAGCCCTCATGGAGGACATCATGCCCTCAAACGTATATGCACCACTCTCAGGTGGTGGGGCTCTATGCTATGAGGCTGCAGCTCTGGTGGAGCCCGGATTGGTACCTCTCGACTCCTGAGGCACCTCTTCAGGGATGTCCTCATCCACCCAATCATCCTCCTCATCCTCACTGGACTCCTCCTCCATGGGAACATCCTCCATAGGTGCAGCTCTCCTATCCCTACCTCTCTGAGCTCCTGCTCTCTGAGGTGTATCCATAAGGGTGTGGAGACCCATCCTCAATAGGTTACCCCTGTCGAACTTGTCCGCCGGAGTCTTCCCCTCCTCGCCACTCAGGTCCACTTCAAAGAACTCAAAGATCCTAGTGAGGATCCTGCCATATGGGAATCCTCCATCCTCGGGGTGAGAAGTGTGGTGCTCTATGGTCTTGAGGATGACGTAGGGTAAGCACAAGTGCTCGTCACCTCCCTCTAAAGCCTTATAGATGCAGAAGGCTAAAAAGGCTACCATGAAGCCCACCTGGTTCCGATGACCTCCCCTGGGGAGCAAGTTGAACTGGACCAGTCGGGAAAATACTCGAACCTCCGGGAAAAAGGATGTCTCAGACTCCGGACGGGCACTGCTGCCACAGATGGTCTCATAGATGTAGTCCGGTGTCTCCAAACTCATGAATGGGCCCAAGGGCTTACTCCTGGGAGGACTGTAGTAACGGTGCCCGGCTGCAGAGATGCCCAAAATGCTGGCCAAGGTGTCCACGGTCAGCTGGATGTCCACCCCCTTCACCATACTGGCCATAGTATACTCACCGTACTGATAGGAAACCTCCAGGTTACAGTAGAACCTACGAACCAGCTACTCGTAGCACGAACGGTCTACCTGGAGGATGGACTGCCAACCCAGTGCTGTAAACCTCTCGGAGCTGAACCTTGTGGAAGTCCTCGACTACCACGGTCTTCTCCATCATCACCGACCTCTTCAGGAAGGCCGGCCAGTTGGCTGCTGCCTCTGAACTGTGAAAGAGCTCCTCATCGTAGTCAGAAGGATCAAACCGGGTAGGTCCGGGTCTCCATGTGCGGGGGGCTGGAGAACTAGTCCCACACTCTTCCGCTTAGAAGCGGTGGTCTTATGTCAAGTGCCAGAGGATACGGGCTCCTTGCCCTTGCGAGATGACATCCTGGCAAGAAAAGAGAAAAGCAGGGTGAGTAAAGAAAAAAGGGAATAACCAAACGAATAGAAAGATGGGTGAGCAATAAGAGGAAGCCCCAAAACTCAATTTTCACAAAACAGAAAAGCGACAAGACAAAGAGTAGGGCAAAACAGCAAGGCAATAAGAGGCATATAAGGCATGACAATTAAAGAAGGAGAAAACCCCCAATTCTCAAGGTGAAAGTCCAAGCTAAGAGAGAGTGCAAAAGACTCACCACAGAGAAAGCATGAAGCCTACATGCTTATAGATGAAATGCCATCAATCTACCAATTAAAATATGCAAAGACATCTACTACTATGCCATTGAGGTCCACAAATACCAAAGAATGTAAAGAAAAATCAAAGAAAACCTAACACAAAAGATGGATTTTCATGGGAAGAAATAGGATTTCACACATAAGGTATTATCTATGATCTCTACAGTATGTTAAGTACAAATCAAGCATAATGCATCGCAATTGAGTCATTAATTGGGAGAAAAGAGCAAGAAATGAAGAAATCCCCAAATTTGAGAAAAACTAGGGCACGGTTGGGGTTTTTCTCAAAATGGAGAGGTAAATCCTAGAAACTAGAAATAAATCACTTAGAGAGCATCACATTCATATGAAATCACTATTCTATGGAAAGAAACATGGAAAGGAAGTGAGATTTAAGACAACTCATGAGTTCTACCCCAAATTTCAAGTTTTGAGAAGAAAATGAGGAAGGAACTTACTTGGAAGTGGAGGAGATGAATCTTCACAAAAGCGTCGGATCGTTGAGTGGGATTGCGAGTGGAAGCATCAAAATGTTCTCCAAAATCGCCTGGGAGAGAGAGAGAGAGAGAGAGAGAGAGGAGAATGGAAGGAAATAAGAATGAACAGGGTTTAATGCCCTGTTCACGATTTACAGCACGGGTAGGACCGACGGGCCACCCTGCCCGCCGGTGCAGCCCACCGGTTGAGGAAAACTTGGAAAAAGAAATGGGAAATTTTTTTTATTAATATAATTATTATGATTATTGTTATTACTCTTGTAATTGCATGTTATGGGCAAGTGGGACCATTGACATGCTTGTTGAAGCACTAACCCTGTATTTTTGGAATCAAGTTGCGGTTAGTTGTAGACTATCATACACTACAATACCCTGCGTGTTGGCATATAATTATGTGCCGATATAAATTCTATGGTGTTTAACCAATGTGATGTATGATATGTTCCAGGTACAGGGATACGATGATACGTACTAGATCCGGTAGCAATGCCCGAGGTACCTCGCGTGGTCCTTATCCGGTCGGTCGACCACCGAATCCCAGGAGGTCCCGCTCTGTGGGGCAAACCTCACCTCCACCACCTCCAGGGACCCTTGGTCAGGGTGGGGCACATGGGGACCCACCTATGGCTACACTTCTAGACCCTCCACTGGTTATTACTCCGAGGGATGTTGCTACCATAATTCAGCAATCACAACAGGCTTTTCAGCAACAAATGCTTCAGCAACAGCAAGCATTTATGACTGCTATTCAGCAACAATTGGACCTTTCTCAATTACGTCAACCTCCCTGGATACTTACTCCACAGGATCCACCTGTAGGGTCAGGAACGGGGCCACAAGTGGGAGGTACACCTCCAATCCCGCCGTTCAGTATTCCTCCATATGGGGTGCCCCCTCCATACTCTTACTATCCGGCTTATGCTCCCAATTACCTGCCGGAGAATAATACGTCAAAGGTAGTGCAGTCATTCAAGAGGAACTTACCACCTGTATTCTCTAAGTTGGGGAGTGATCCTCTGGAACCAGACCAATGGATCCAAGAACTAGAGAAAATATTTGAGGTGATTGAGTGCACGGATGCACAGAAACTCATTTGTGCGGGGTTGCAACTCAAGGAGGCCAACTCTTGGTGGCAAGCTTTTAAGCACATATTGTTGGTTGCCCATCCAGAACCCACCTGGGAACAGTTCAAGGAGTTGTTCTTGGACAATCATTACCCACGTAGCTTCAGAGACCACAAGGAGACTGAGTTTATGGCTTTAACTCAAGGAGGTAAGACTATCCTTGAGTACCAACAGCAATTTGAAAGCTTGTTCCATTTTTCCCCAAGGCATATGAGGACAGTTGAAGAGAAGGCTGTGAGGTTTCTAAAGGGCCTAAAGGCATCCATTGGGTCTGTACTTAAGGTCTTGGATTTGACTGATTCTGGCCAGATTGTGCAGAAGGCCAAGACCATGGAGGATAAGCAGAAGGAAGAACAATCTCTCATGCCTAGACTGTGGAAGAGAATAAACCCATTTCCGGATATGGGTAACTCCTCCAAGGCATACCGCGGATCGTATAGTTCTGGGCCTATGTATAGGCAACCCTATAGGCCATCTGGCTACCCTCCTAGACCAGCTGGTGGTTCGGGCTCCACACCTTTTCGCCCGAATGCTAGTGCGGCACCTACAGTTCCAAGGTTGCCCCGACCTCCATCTGCAACGGGTCAAGTGCAGAGGGGCCCCACCCCAATGCCGACATCTCAGATTCGTTGCTTTAACTGTCATTCATATGGGCACTATACAAAAGACTGTCGGGTCAGATCAGCCTTGCCCTCCAGTCAGCCCTCGGCGTACCGACCTCCCTTAACTCGGGGAAGTCAACCGTAGGGAAGGATGTATGCTCTATCAGCTGAGGAAGCTGAGGCCAGTACAGAAGTAGTAGCAGGTACATTTTAAATTAAGAATTTCCTTATGTTAAATATTGATGACCTACTGAAATTATATACATTGTTACACTAGGTGTCCTACCCAT
>NW_024868380.1:99306-118078 GCF_013358625.1 Macadamia integrifolia | reverse complement strand
TACGTAGAGTCTCCTCTTCTTAGCATAGAGCAAGCCATTTTGCTCCCAAAATCTTCGTGTCTTGCCCTCCCGTGTAAGAGCAAGTAAGCTCTTAGCCATAGGATCATGTTGGAGGCCCTCTTTGATCAACTCTAAAAGTTCCCCCTCCGGTTGGCTAAGAGAAGCTAACTCCACCTTTCTACTAAGCGCATCAGCCACCTCGTTGGCCTTACCTGGCTTGTATTCGAAGACGAAGTCAAACTCTGCCAAGAAGTCTTGCCATCTAGCTTGCTTAGGACTTAACTTCTTTTGGGTTTGAAAGTAACTAGTGGCAACATTGTCTGTCTTCACCACAAACCGTGACCCAAGTAGGTAGTGTCGCCACGTCCTTAGGCAATGCACCACCGCGGTCATCTCCTTCTCATGGACTGTGTAGCGCCGCTCTGTCTCATTCAACTTACGGCTCTCATAGGCAATAGGGTGCCTTTCTTGCATCAACACCCCACCGATAGCAAAGTCAGATGCATCTGTGTGCACCTCAAATGGTTTGCCATAGTCGGGTAGGGTAAGCACTGGTTCCCCCATGACAGCCTTCTTTAAGTCCTCAAAGGCCTCTTTGCATGCGTCTGACCATAACCATGGTCGGTTCTTCTTTAGTAAGTCTGTAAGTGGAGCTGCCCTTCTTGAGTAACCTTGAATAAACCGCCGATAATAGTTAACTAAGCCAAGGAAAGACCTTAGCTCAGTCACTTTAGTTGGTGCCTCCCATTCTTGGATAGCTGCACCTTGCTCTCGTCCATTTGTAGGGTTCCACCTCTAATCTTGTGACCAAGGAACATCACTTCCTCTTGTGCAAATGCACATTTCTCCTTCTTGACATAGAGTTGATTGTCCCTTAATTCCTTGAATATGATCTTCAAGTGCTGAACGTGCTCCTCCAATGTGTTGCTATAGACGACGATGTCGTCTAAGTACACCACCACGAACTTATCGAGGTAGGGGTGGAAGATCTTGTTCATAAGGGTGCAAAATGTAGCCGGGGCATTCGTGAGTCCGAATGGCATCACCAAGAACTCGTATGAGCCATATCGCGTTGCACATGTTGTCTTTGGCTCATCACCTTCCACAATGCAGACTTAGTACTACCCCGATCGTAAGTCTAACTTGGTGAAGTACCTTGCCCCACCAAGTCTATCAAATAGATCTGCTATCAAAGGAATGGGATACTTATTCTTGATTGTTACCTTGTTCAATGCCCTGTAGTCGATGCATAGTCGAAGCGATCCATCATGCTTCCGTTGAAAAAGAACCGGGGCACCATAGGGAGCTTTAGAAGGGCGAATGAATCCCGCATCCAACAATTCCTTGAGTTGCTTCCTTAGCTCCTCCAGTTCTGGTGGTGACATTCTATATGGTGCCATTGCTAGTGGCTTGGCACCTGGCTCCAACTCAATGGCATGATCCACCTCCCTCCTAGGTGGAAGTCTCTTGGGCAACTCATTTGGCATTACATCCTTGAACTCTACGACCTTCTCGATTGGCTTGGGTAGCACCTTAGTTGGACCGTCTTCCTTAGGCTCTAAGTGTAATATCCCGCTTCTTAAACCCGGTCTGATTTCGTGGTTGAACCGGTTTAACCATGCAGGAACCGAGCCAGAGGATGTTAGAGCGAGTTCCTTATGGGCTATGATGGCACGGGTGACCTTAAACACCGGCTGGCCCGACAAGTCCGAGCCAGTGCCAGAAGAGACGGGAGTGCCCAAACCATGTACGTGCACCTACCATAAGGCTATGTACGGATAGAACAGGTATTATATCCGTATTTTAAGGTTATATACGTATGCTACATTGTATGCTTGGGGTAGGGTCCGAGCCGAGGTCAGAGCCCGGTCAAAATCCCAAGTTTTGACTCTCGGGTGGGTATGTCGGGTGGGTACACCCACCTACCTGAGTGACCCATCCATCACTATTCACTTAAATAGGAATAGTATATAAAGCTTTATGACTTCTTTTCTTTCCATTTATTACCCCCGTACGTTTGGTGAGAAAAGTAAAGAGGAGAGAGAAAAAGAAAGGGAAGAAGAAAGGAAGAAGAAGAAAGGAAGGATTTCAGCGGCGCCGAAGCTCGATCTTGCCATTCCGGTGCCGGGAGTGTAATCTTCAACTCGAGATCTACAGTTGGAGGTAAGAAAAGCTGGGTTTTATAAACATTCGCCAAACCCACGCTTTAAACCCTTGATTCGAGTATGATTTCTTAAGATCTTGTAAACACCTCTTGAAATGATTGGTCTAAGGTTTAATAGATGATTTATGTGTTGATCTTGAAGGATTTGAAGAGATATTGACAAGGTAGAAGGAGCATTGTGAGTTGGAAGTGATTTGGAGGGTTTGAAGTCATTCTTGAGCAAAGCAGGTAAGATGGTTCCCCTCACTCGAGTCTAACTTGGATCTAAGCTAGAACCCTCCTATGGGACTTTAAAGGTGTGAGGATTGGGTTGAGAAAAGCCCTATTTGGGTCCCCAAGGAATGGGGGAAGTTGAGAAGAAACTGGAGTTTTTCCGCCAAAACCGGCGGGTAGGACCGGTGGGTAGACCACCCACCTGTGTCACCCACCTGAGAGGACCAGAGGGGTTCTGGCCAAACCGGCGGGTAGGACCGGCTGGTCCTACCGGTGGGTCCATACCCGTCGGTCCAAAACCGGCGGGTAGGACCGGTGGGTAGACCACCCACCTGAGACACCCACCCGAGTGGCCAGAATGTGATTTTTGGGTCCGATCGAGCCCAAATCGGACGTGGGACCTTCTTTCGACATTCTAAACACGATTTTGACGTCGGATTTCATTAATTTTGATTCTAAAATGGTGAAGTACTAACCCCGCTCAATTTTGTTAGGTTCACCAAAGCCTACCCGATTCGCTCCGGATCTCACCCGTACCGAGCGGGAATCCTTGTACGCTACAAGTAAGTGGAGAGAGGACGTTTGGCCTTGTTTCAAGGCATTTGTTTGGCATTCATATTACCATATCTAATCTAGTCATGTCATCATGAATATGCTATATAGAATAGTCATTTCACACATTGATGTGCATTTATGCTATGTTTACTTTTCAAATGCAAATTGAATGAGATGTTATATGTTGAATGTGGACATCATGATGCATAATGCATTGGTAGACTAGATGCCATGGTCGGCTTGGAAACAAATGCATTGGTGGCCCGTGGTATGGGACACGGTGGCACTATGCAGTCGTACTACATATAGGAGCATGCGGTATTAGGATTTTCACCATCCCGTGCTACGACCCTTCCCAACAGGGGTTAAGGTGTTGGGTTGCCATTTGGGGGGAAGCAGGGGTCGCGATTTTCGGACACTGTGGCGGTTAGGCATTACGCCCGGCGAGTCATGTAGGACAGTCGGCAACCCCGGTGGTATTTCAAGAGGGCCAATCGTACTGCTTTTAAATTGCTGGAGTCAGCACTGTCATTTAAATTATTTACATTTCAGTTGAGAGCCGGTGGACGGCATTGTCTTTATTTTTCCGAGTACTCACGGTGGGCCTTCTCCAACAGCCCTATGGGCGTATCGCGGGAGGGAGTTCGCGGCTCGTACCTGGAGTATACGCGCACTGTGGTTGTAATAGCACTAAAACCAAAGACTTAGTAATGTGGATTAGGTGTATGTGAATCAAAATGAATAGCATGGCATGTAGTGCATATGATGTGTTGTGATGTGTGGACTGTTGTGTGTGGTCCACCTCTCTACTTACTGAGCTAGTGAGCTCATTCCACGTGTGCACCCCTTTTTAGATGCTTTTGCAGGTCATGCATCTGAGGAGCATGGGGTGGGTCCCACAGTCGAGTTTCCAGAGGAGGACTGGTGGACCCCTGAGGAGTTTGAGCACGGCGTAGACTGCGCGTGTGAGAGCTGTGCTGTGGGACAGCAGTTTTGAGGCCGTGTTGAGCCCCACTACCGAGCCGAGCTGTGTACTCTGATGATTTTGATAAATTCCTGTATATACTTGATATTTGAACTTTATTCTTTTTGTGTATATATATCATGCCTTCGGGCCCAAATGTATATAATTATGGTATCATCATTTGGGTATCAGGTATATGGGAATTATTACAGGTAAAACTTAGTCTTCCGCTGATTTGATGAGTTGATGTTAGTGTGTGTATGCTGTGGTGGAATACAGTGTCTGATGATCCTGGCAGGTTTGGGTTAACCGGTGTTAACTCGGTCACCGCTCCGGTTCAGGGTGAACGGGGTGTGACAAACGGTGGTATCAGAGCGTGATGCTCTGCTCCACTCACCGCATACCATTAGAATCCCGTAGATTCTATAATAGGAAAATGGGGTTGGGCAAATATAAAAGCTTTAAAGATTAAAAGTCAAGAAAAGGAAGTATAAAAAAAAAATGGAGTTATATTATAAGTTGCATTCATGGCATGCGTGAGTGTAGATAAAAGGTAATTAGGTTGGTGCTATAACCTATAGAGTACTATTTCGACGAAATTTCGGCAGCATAACGGCGTAAAGTGGGATTTCCAAAAATTTTACACAAAACCTGATAAACAACAGATAATAATAATAACAAAGAGCCCAAATAGAAAAATCACAGCACCACCTATGTAAACACCATAATAGTCCACTATCCAAAGATATTTCATTCCATAAATGAAATTCAAGTTACATCGCAATTACAAGGAATGAGAAGAAATAAATCTACAAGGTCTACAAAAAAGAGAAAAAAATGGATAAATAGCTGGGTGGGCAAGCTAAGCCTCACTGGGCGTCGTCATCGTCGTCGATGATCACCACGTTCGCTGGAGGCCTGGAGTTAACATCGAAGCGGTGATCGTAATAATCGAACCTCGCGTTCACCACCTGTACCTCCCTCCGAAGCCGGCCATAATCTGCCGAAATAGCATTGGCCCTAGTGTCCAAGTCCTGACCCAGCCTACGGAAGGAATCCTCCAAGGTGATCTGCCGGGAGGCAATCTCGTCCAGCCGCCTCAGTATCTGGACCTGGCCATCCTGCAATGCCCGCATGGAGGCTGTCCTGTCCTCATAGTCGTAGTCACCACTCCCAGGTGGTGGGGCTCCATATGGTGGGGCTGCAGCTCCGGAAGAACTAGGACCCGGACCTCTCGACTCCTGAGGCACCTCCTCAGGGATGCTGCCGCCCATCAGATCCGCCTCCTCGTCATGAGGAACGTAGTCCTCGTCCTCCTCACTGGACTCCTCCTCCATGAGGACATCCTCTACAGGGGCAGCCCTCCTACCCCTACCTCTCCGAGCTCCCGATCTAGGAGGTGAATCCATGAGGGTGTGGAGACCCATCTTCAAGAGGTTGCTCCGATCGAACCTATCAGCCGGAGTCTTCCCCTCCTCTCCGCTCAGATCCACCCCGAAGAACTCGAAGATCCTAGTGAGGATCCTGCCGTAGGGGAATCCTCCGTCCTCTGGGTGGGAAGCATGGTGCTCCATCGCTCTGAGGATGATATAGGGAAGGCACAAGTGCTCCCTGCCTCCCTCTGCGGCTGTGAAAATACAAAATGCTATAAAAGCCGCCATGAAACCTACCTGGTTCCGATGACCTCCTCTGGGGAGCAGGTTGAACTGGATCAACCGGGCGAAGAGACGGACCTCAGGGAAGAAAGATGTCTCGGACTCCGGGCGACTGCTGCTGCCGCATATGGTCTCGTAGATGAAGTCCGGTGTCTCCATGCTCATGAACGGTCCCTGAGGCCTACTCCTGGGGGGACTGTAGTATCGGTGTCCCGCCGCCGATATACCCAATATGCTGGCCAAGGTGTCTACCGTCAGCTGGATATCCACTCCCTTCACCAGACTGCTGACAGCGAGTTCCCCGTACTGATACGACACCTCCAAGTTGCAATAAAACCGACGGACGAGCTGATCGTAGCACGGTCGGTCCACCTGAAGAATAGTGTCCCAGCCCAATGCTGAGAACCTCTCCTGAAGCTGGGCCTTGTGGAAGTCCTCGACTACCACGGTCTTTTCCATCAACACTGGCCCCTTCAGGAAGATAGGCCATTTGGCTGCGGCCTCGGCACTAGTGAAGTGCTCCTCATCGTAGTCTGAAGGGTCAGACTGAGCAGGTGCAGGTCTCCCTGTGCGATGAGCTGAAGTGCTGGTCTCCGCACTTTTCCGCTTAGAAGCGGTGGTCTTGCGTCGAACACCAGAGGAAGATGGTCCTCTGCCGGTGCGTGAAGACATCCTGACAATAAGTAAAGAAAGTTGGGTTAGTACAGTAAGAAAAGACAGCAGCATTAAAGAAGGGGAAATTCAAAACCCAATTTCTGCAAAATGGGAACGGCAACGATCTAGGAAGGATAGAAAACTTATGACATGAAACATGGTGATGGCAACGCATGGAAACGTGCCAAAACAGTAAAATGACAGCAAAGGACAGCAAAAGCAATAGGCATGAATGAAATGGGGAAATTCAAGTCCATTGCGCAAATTGGAATGGAATGGAGAGAAAGCTTGAAACCCTAGGTCTAGAATGAAATGCCATAGTAATGGGATGATGAAATTGCAAGTATATACCCCAAAAAGGACTATGAAACTCCATGAGTACAATTATGGATGAAAATCAAAGAAACCAATGCCAAAATAGGGATTTTCATGGAAATACATGAGGATTTCAAGCATAATGGATGATTCAATGCAATCTAACTCATATCTAGCGTAAAACAAGTGAAATGCATTACATAGAAGACGTCAATTTGAGAAAAACAGTAAGGATGGAAGAAACCCCAAATTTGGGAACCTAGGGCATCAACTTGGGTTTTTCTCCAAATAAAGTGGGATGATTCCTATAAACTACAAATGAGCACAATGGAATCATCACAAACACATGGAAAGACTATTCTATGGTGAAAAATAGAGAAAGAAAGCCTAAAAAGTAAATCCTATTCAAGTAATTCACCCAATTTGAAATTCTGGAAAAAGGAGAAGAAGAAGAACTTACTTGGATGAAGACGAGTTGACTCTTCACTAGAGCGCCGTGTGGATGAGTGGAATCGCGAGTAGGAGCGCCGAGTAGACCCCCAAAATCGTCCAAGAGGGAAAGGAAGAAAGAGAGGGGAGAGGGTGAGAGCGACAGACAAAACAGGGCCTTTCTGGCCCTGTTCGTGTTTTAACCTCGGGCAAGACCGGCGGGTCAGACCGGCGGGTCCCTACCCGCCGGTGACACCCGCCGGTTTGGGGGTGCTGGGACCGGCGGGTCAGACCGGCGGGTCCCTACCCGCCGGTTCATCCCACCGGTTTGGACAGAGGGGAAAATTTTTTAAAATTTTTAAAATTTTCCTTCTTTGTCTTTTCCCTTCTTTTCTCCTATTATGAATGCATTGGTTTTATGGTGGAGATTAATCCTATGATCAATATGCTACGGTCAAGTGGGACCATTAGCATGTATGTTGTGAACTTTGCCTGTATCTTGGAATTGAGCTATGAATAATTACAGGCTATCATACACTACAACACCTCACCTAATGGCATATGATTATGTGCCTAAATCAGTCTATGGTGTTTAACCAATATGGTGTGTGATATGTTCCAGGTACAAGGATACGATGGTACGTACTAGATCCGGTAGTAATGCCCGAGGTACCTCGCGGGGTCCTCGTCGGGTCGGTCGACCACAAAATCCTAGAGGGGCCCGTTCTGTGAGGCATACCTCGCCTCCATTACCTGCAGAGACCCATGGTCAGGGTGGGGCACATGGGGACCCACCTATGACTGCACTCCCGGACCCTCCACCGGTTATCACACCGGGAGATGTTGCTACAATAATTCAGCAGTCCCAACAAGCTTTCCAACAACAAATGCTTCAGCAACAGCAAGCATTTATGACTGCCATCCAGCAACAGTTGGATCTTTCTCAACCGGGTCAACCTCCCCGGGTACACACTCCGCAAGACCCACCTGTCGGGTCGGGAACGGGACCACAAGTGGGTACACCTCCAATCCCACCATTCGGTATTCCTCAGCATGGGATGCCTCATCCTTATGCCTACTATCCTACCTATGCTCCTAACTTCCCGGCGACGAGTAATACGTCAAGGGTGGTAGAGTCGTTCAAGAGGAACTTACCGCCGGTATTCTCTAAGGTGGGGAGTGATCCTCTAGAACCGGATCAATGGATCCAAGAATTGGAGAAGATATTTGAGGTGCTTGAATGCACGGATGCCCAGAAGCTCATCTGTGCTGGGTTACAACTCAAGAAAGAGGCAAATTCGTGGTGGCAAGCTTCCAAGCCTATATTGATGGCTGCTCATCCAGAACCTACTTGGGAGCAGTTTAAGGAGTTGTGCTTGGATAACCATTATCCGCGCAATTTCAGAGATCGGAAGGAGACTGAGTTCATGGCCTTAACTCAAGGAGGTAAAACTGTTCTTGAATATCAGCAACAATTTGAAAGTTTGTTCCATTTCGCCCCACGGCATATGCGAACAGCTGAAGAGAAGGCAGCAAGGTTCCTAAAAGGCCTAAAAGCATCTATTGGGTCGGTGCTTGAAGTCTTGGATTTGACCGAATATGGCCAGATTGTACAGAAGGCCAAAACAATGGAAGATAAGCAAAAGGGTGAACAGTCCCTCACTCCTGGACTGTGGAAGAGATCAAATCCATTCCCAGATGTGGGGAATTCCTCCAAGGCATACCGTGGATCATATAGCTCGGGGCCTATGTATAGGCAGCCCTATAGGCCATCTGGCTATCCTTCTAGGCCAGTTGGTGGTTCGGGTTCAACCTCTATTCGCCCGAACACTAGTGTGGCTCCTACAGCTCCAAGGCCACCTCGACCTTCATCTGCATCGGGTCAAGTGCAGAGGGGCCCCGCTCCAGTTCCGACGTCTCAGATTCGTTGCTTCAATTGCCATTCCTATGGGCATTATGCGAAAGACTGTCGGTCCCGACCAGCCTTGCCCTCCAGTCAGCCCTCTGCTTACCGACCTCCCTTGCCTCGAGGCAATCAACCGCAGGGAAGGATGTATGCCCTATCAGCCGAGGAAGCTGAGGCTAGTACAGAAGTTGTAGCAGGTACATTTTAAACTAAGAAGTTCATTATGATTAATATTGATGACCTGCTGAAATTATATACATTGTTATATTAGGTATCCTACCCATATCGGGCATACCAGCCTATGTTTTATTTGATTCAGGAGCTACCCATTCCTTCGCATCTAAGAGATTTGTAGGGAAGCTTGGGATGTCACCCAGGATCCTAGACCATGGAATGATTGTTAGTATGCCTACTGGTAAAATTGCACAGTTGAAGGAAGTGTATGGGCCGTGCCCGGTGGAGATTAGTGGGAAGAACTTTGATGCGCAACTCATTAAATTCAATATGCAGAATTTTGATGTTATACTGGGTATGGATTGGTTGTCAGCTCATCGAGCTAATGTGATCTGTGCGGAAAGGCTGATTAAGGTGACAGATGTCGAAGGGAAAGAGTGGGTGTACCGAGCAGATACAATGAAAAGGGTGAGGAAGGTCCTCGTCTCCGCTCTCCAAGCGGTAAAGTTGCTAGAAAGTGGATGTCAGGGTTTCATAGCCTTCGGTACTCGATGTTGATGCAAGAGTTACACCTCTAGAAGAAGTAAAGGTGGTCAAAGAGTTTCCCGATGTTTTCCCAAATGATCTGATGCATTTACCACCTGATAGAGAGTTGGAGTTTGCCATAGACTTGACTCCTGGAGCAGCTCCAGTATCTAAGGCTCCATATAAGGATGGCACCAGCTGAATTGAAGGAGTTGCAGATGCAGTTACAGGAACTATTGGAGAAGGGGTTTATTCGCCCAAGTGTTTCACCTTGGGGTGCCCCGGTGTTGTTTGTCAAGAAGAAGGATGGTAGTTTGCGTATGTGCATAGATTACCGGGAGTTGAATAAGCTAACCATTAAGAACCGGTATCCATTGCCACGCATTGACGATTTATTTGATCAGTTGCAGGGAGCCAGAGTATTTTCGAAGATAGACCTTCGGTCCGGCTATTATCAGCTCAAGATAAAGAGTAGTGATATACCCAAAACAGCATTTAGGACTCGATACGGCCATTATGAGTTCCTAGTGTTGTCCTTCGGGTTAACCAATGCACCGGCAGCATTTATGGATCTAATGAATCGAGTATTTCAGGATGTGCTCGACAAATGGGTAATTGTTTTTATTGACGATATCTTGATCTACTCCAAGACCGAGGAGGAGCACACTCAACACTTGAGAATGGTGTTACAGAGGTTGAGAGATCAACAGTTGTTTGCCAAGTACAGCAAGTGTGAATTCTGGCTTGAACAAGTTGGATTCCTGGGGCACGTAGTGTCTAAAGCTGGAATCGAAGTAGATCCTGCTAAGGTAAAAGCAGTAGTGGAATGGGAAAGTCCCAAGAATGTTACTGAAATTAGAAGCTTCCTGGGTTTGGCTGGATATTACCGGCGTTTCATCGAGAATTTTGCTCGGATCTCAGCACCAATGACCAAGTTGACGAAAAAGGGTGTGAAATTCGACTGGGCAGAGGAATGTGAGAAGAGCTTCCAGGAATTGAAAGAAAAGTTGGTGACCGCCCCTGTGCTGACTATTCCTGAAGGCACAGGTGGAATGACGGTCTATACCGATGCTTCCAAAGTTGGGTTGGGTTGTGTTCTCATGCAACGCGGGAAGGTAATAGCATATGCATCCCGACAACTAAAGGAATATGAGAAGAATTACCCCACTCATGACTTGGAACTAGCGGCAGTCATTTTTGCCCTTAAGATCTGGCGACACTATTTGTATGGGGAGAAGTGTGAGATATACAGTGACCACAAGAGCCTGAAATACTTCTTCACCCAGAAGGATTTGAATATGAGACAGAGAAGATGGCTTGAACTCATGAAGGATTATGACTGCGATATTCAGTATCATCCCGGCAAGGCTAATGTAGTGGCAGATGCATTGAGTCGGAAGACACAGACTGTGTCGCTTTCATGCTTAGCAGTAAGCTCACCACTTGTGCAAGAGGCGATGCTAATGGAAGAGACCCTCTTGTATGAAGGGGCAACCCTAGAGCTTGAACCTCAACCAGAAAACCTTAAATGGTTGACGGCATCCTTATCGGCTCTACAGGTGCATCCGGCAATTAGGCAAGAGGTGATTGTGAAGCAACCTTTGGATCCTGAATTACAGCGGATCAGGGTTAAGGTTCAAGACCAAACAATGAACGACCCAGATTTTACTTTAGCCAGTGATGGGGCATTGATGTTTCGAGACAGATTGTGTGTACCCGATGATTTGGATATACAGGATAAAATCGTGAGAGAAGCACACAGCTCCGAGTACTCACTCCACCCAGAAAGTACCAAAATATACAAAGACCTCAAACAGAGTTACTGGTGGCCAAGCATGAAAGTCACCATAGCTTTGTATGTGGCGACTTGTCTTACCTGCCAGAAGGTGAAAGCTGAGAGGCATCGACCTTATGGTACCCTTCAGCCACTCCCAGTACCAGAATGGAAGTGGGAAAGGATTACAATGGATTTCGTCACCGGACTACCAGGTACACCTAAGGGAATAGATGCGATATGGGTGATTGTGGATCGGCTTACCAAGACTGCTCATTTCATTCCTATCAAGACCAAGTTCTCCATGGCCAAACTAGCACAACTTTACATGGACAACATAGTGCGTTTACATGGAGTGCCAGTGAGCATTGTTTCAGATAGGGACCCAAGGTTCACTTCCAGATTTTGGAAAAGCTTACAGCGTGCCTTGGGATCGCAACTGAACTTGAGTACAGCTTTTCACCCACAGACGGACGGTCAGTCGGAGCGAACCATACAGATATTGGAAGACATGCTCAGGGCGTGTGCAATGGAGATGAGTGGCAGCTGGGAAGAATATATACCTCTTATGGAGTTTGCATATAATAATAGTTACCAAGCTACAATTGGGATGGCTCCATATGAGGCGTTATATGGCAGAAAGTGCAGAACCCCTTTGTATTGGGATGAGGTAGGTGAACGTCGAATGTTAGGACCTGAGATGATCCAAATGACTTGTGACAAGAGTCGACGTTATTAGAGAACGGATTAAAGCAGCTCAGTCCCGTCAAAAGAGCTATGCAGACAACCGCAGGAAGGAGATTGAATTTCAGCCAGGAGAAAAGGTATTTCTCAAGATCTCTCCTACTAAAGGTTTGCAAACGTTTCACAGAAAGGGGAAGTTGAGCCCAAGATACATGGGACCATTTGAGATCTTGTCCCGGGTTGGCTCAGTAGCCTACATGCTTGCTCTGCCACCTTCGCTTGGAAATGTTCACAATGTATTCCATATATCCATGCTGAAGAAGTACGTGCATGATCCATCTCATGTACTACCCGTGGAACCAGGGTACCTAGAAGCTGATATGACCTATACAGAGCAGCCAGCTGAAATTTTGGACCGAAAGGTGAAAACCCTTCGCAACCGCTCCATTTCCTATGTAAAGGTGCGATGGGCTGATCATTCACTTGAAGAAGCATCTTGGGAGGTAGAAGAAGAAATGCGAGCCAAGTACACTCATCTTTTTGATCAACCAGGTACGCAATTTCGAGGACGAAATTTTTCAGAAGGGGGGGTAATGTAATATCCCGCTTCTTAAATCCGGTCTGATTTCGTGGTTGAACCGGTTTAACCATGCAGGAACCGAGCCAGAGGATGTTAGAGCGAGTTCCTTATGGGCTATGATGGCACGGGTGACCTTAAACACCGGCTGGCCCGACAAGTCCGAGCCAGTGCCAGAAGAGACGGGAGTGCCCAAACCGTGTACGTGCACCTACCATAAGGCTATGTACGGATAGAACAGGTATTATATCCGTATTTTAAGGTTATATACGTATGCTACATTGTATGCTTGGGGTAGGGTCCGAGCCGAGGTCAGAGCCCGGTCAAAATCCCAAGTTTTGACTCTCGGATGAGTATGACCGGTGGGTACCCCACCCACCTGTGTGACCCATCCGACACTATTCACTTAAGTAGGAATAGTATATATAAGACTTTATGATTTCCTTCTTTCCATTTATTACCCCCGTACGTTTGGGAGAAAAGTACAGAGGAGAGAGAAAAAGAAAGGGAAGAAGAAAGGAAGAGGAAGAAAGGGAAGATTTCAGCGGCGCCGAAGCTCGATCTTGCCATTCCGGTGCCGGAAGAGTAATCTTCAACTCGAGATCTACAGTTGGAGGTAAGAAAAGCTGGGTTTTATGAACATTAACCATACCCACGCTTTAAACCCTTGATTCGGGTATGGTTTCTTAAGATCTTGTAGACACCCTTTGAAATGATGAATCTAAGGTTTAATAGATGATTTATGTGTTGATCTTGAAGGATTTGAAGAGATATTGACAAGGTAGAAGGAGCATTGTGAGTTGGAAGTGTTTTGGAGAGTTCGAAGTCATTTTTGAGCAAAGAAGGTAAGATGGTTCCCCTCACTCGAATCTAACTTAGATCTAAGCTAGAACCATCATATAGGACTTTAAAGGTGTGAGGAATGGGTTGAGAAAAGCCCTATTTGGGTCCCCAAGGAATGGGGGAAGTTGAGAAGAAACTGGAGTTTTTCCGCCAAAACCGGCGGGTAGGACCGGTGGGTAGACAACCCGCCTGAGTCACCCACCTGAGAGGACCAGGGGGGTTCTGGCCAAACCGGCGGGTAGGACCGGCGGGTCCTACCGGCGGGTCCATACCCGCCGGTCCAAAACCGGCGGGTAGGACCGGTGGGTAGACAACCCACCTGAGTGACCCACCCGAGTGGCCAGAATGTGATTTTTGGGTCCGATCGAGCCCAAATCGGACGTGGGACCTTCTTTCGACGTTCTAAACACGATTTTGACGTCGGATTTCATTAATTTTGATTCTAAAATGGTGAAGTACTAACCCCGCTCAATTTTGTTAGGTTCACCAAAGCCTTCCCGATTCGCTCCGGATCTCACCCGTACCGAGCGGGACTCCTTGTACGCTACATGTAAGTGGAGAGAGAGGACGTTTGGCCTATTTCAAGGCATTTGTTTGGCATTCATATAACTATATCTAATTTAGTCATGTCATCATGAATATGCTATATAGATTAGTCATTTCACACATTGATGTGCATTTATGCTATGTTTACTTTTAAATACAAATTGAATGAGATGATATATGTCGAATGTGTACATCATGTTGCATAATGCATTGATAGACTAGATGCCGTGGTCAGCATTGGTGGCCCGTGGTATGGGACACGGAGGCACTATGCAGTCGTACTACATATAGGAGCATGCGGTATTAGGATTCTCACCATCCCGTGCTACGACCCTTCCCAACAGGGGTTAAGGTGTTGGGTTGCCATTTGGGGGGAAGCAGGGGTCGCGGTTGTCGGACACTGTGGCGGTTAGGCATTACGCCCGGCGAGTCATGTAGGACAGTCGGCAACCCCGGTGGTATTTCAAGAGGGCCAATCGTACTGCTTTTAAATTGCTGGAGTCAGCACTGTCATTTAATTTATTTACATTTCTGTTGAGAGCCGGTGGACGGCATTGTCTTTACTTTTCCGAGTACTCACGGTGGGCCTTCTCCAGCAGCCCTATGGGCGTATCGCGGGAGGGAGTTCGCGGCTCGTACCCGGAGTATACGCGCACTGTGGTTGTAGTAGCACTAAAACCAAGACTTAGTAATGTTGATTAGGTGTATGTGATTTAAAATGAATTGCATGGCATGTAGTGCATATGATGTGTTGTGATGTGTGGACTGTTGTGTGTGGTCCACCTCTCTACTTACTGAGCTAGTGAGCTCATTCCACGTGTGCACCCCTTTTAGATGATTTTGCAGGTCATGCACCTGGGGAGCAGGGGGTGGGTCCCACAGTCGAGTTTCCTGAGGAGGACTGGTGGACCCCTGAGGAGTTTGAGCACGACGTAGACTGCGCGTGTGAGAGCTGTGTTGCGGGGCAGCGGTTCTGAGGCCGAGCTGAGCTCCAGCCTTGATACCGATGCTGGGCTGTGTACTCTGATGTTTTTGATAATTTCCTGTATATATTTGATATTCAAACTTTATTCTTTTTGTGTATATATATCATGCCTTCGGGCCCAAATGTATATAATTATGGTATCGCCATTTGGGTATCAGGTATATGGGAATTATTACAGGTAAAACTTAGTCTTCCGCTGATTTGATGAGTTGATGTTAGTGTGTGTATGCTGTGGTGGAATACAGTATCTGATGATCCTGGCAGGTTTGGGTTAACCGGTGTTAACTCGGTCACCGCTCCGGTTCAGTGCGAACGGGGTGTGACACTTCGACTCATAATGGGATTGCTAAGCGGAAGAATAGCCACCTTTCTGAGGTAGCACGCTCTCTTATATTTGAGATGCATGTTCCTCCCTAATACTGGAGCGACATAATTCTCACTATTGCCTTTCTTATCAATTGAATGCCTTCTTCGGTCTATACCTTCTGCTCCCCTCTAGATCTTCTCCAAGGTTTTGCTGCACGATCATCATCCTCATGAAAAGTTTAATCCTCATGGTCTCCGATGTATTTTTCTGAGGTATGCTTTTACTCAGAAAGGCTATCGATGTTTTCATCCTCCTACTCGGCATTGGTTTGTGACTACGGATGTTGTCTTTCAAGAATCTACATCATACTACACTGCAATACTTCTTCAGGGGGAGTCTCCTTACATTATGGAAGATGTGCCGCCATCTCTTGAAATTGTTATCCTTGCTAGTATCCCATTTTAAGGGTAGAGTGACACTCCTATTTCTCCTACTGTGCCTCGGTCAGAGATACATATGTACAGTCATAGAGAGCAGACTTAGACCACTACACATTTAACATCTATCCTACCATGCCAGTCGTTCCTCTCGAGCCTGATCTTGTCCCCTTGGACTCTAGTATTTCTCCTTCTCCTTCTGTTGGTCAGTTTCTTGAGTTGCCTATTGCTGTTTGTAAAGGCATTAGGTCTTATACTTTACATCCTATTGCTAAAACTATTTCTTATAACTCACTCTCTCATTCCGACTATAGTTTTATGTCTTCTCTTTTCTCTGTGTCCATTCCTTATAACTGGCAGGAAGCCAGTGACCAACAGAAGGAGATTTTATGTGTGCAGACTCACAATGGCTGACAGCTATGGTTGAAGAGATGCAGAATCTAAAGAAGAATAACACATGAGATTTTGTGTGTCTTCCCTCTCAAAAGAAGACAGTTGGGTGCAAATGGGTCTTCACAGTAAAACAAAAAGCTGATGGTACAGTGGATTAGTATAAGGCCAGACTTATTACTAAAGGCTTCATACAGACTTATGGGATTGACTACTATGAGACTTTTACTCCAGTTGCTAAGGTGAACACAATTTGTGTTATCTTGGTTTGTGCTACCAACTTAAATTGGGATATCTAGCAGTTAGATGTGAAGAATGTCTTCCTTCGTGGGGAACTTGAGGAGGAAGTGTACATGGACATTCCTCGTGGGTTCACTTACTCCAAAACCTAAGGGAAGGTATACAAGCTGAAGCATGCTTTGTATGGGCTGAAGCAATCCCCTCGTGCTTGGTTCGGATGTTTCTATAAGGCTATGGTTGCTACAGGTTACTTTTAAAGCAATTCCTACCACACTCTGTTCATTAAGAGATTTGATGGGAAGATTACTATCCTAATAGTCTATGTAGATGATATTATTGTTACTGGTGATGATCTTGGAGAAATCTCTCACCTCAAGAGATACTTGAGTGAGGAATTCGAGATCAAAGACCTAGGACAACTTCGTTACTTCCTCGGCATTTAAGTTGCCAGGTCTTCTCATGGGATCTACGTGTCTCAGCAGAAGTATATGCTTGATCTTCTATTTGAGATAGGAATGTTAGGGTGTAATCCGGCAGACACTCCTATTCAAGCTAATGGTCATCTGAGTAGCAAGAAAGGTGATCCGGTAGATAATGGAAAACATCAAAGATTAGTGGGACAGTTGATCTATCTCTCTCATACATGCCCTGAAACAACATTTCCCGTCAGCCTGGTTAGTCAGTACATGCATGATTTCTATTTGACTCACATGGAAGTTGTGATGCGCATTCTCCGGTACTTGAAATTTGCCCCATGACGTGGTATTATTATTTTTTCTTCATGATCATCTTAGGGTGGAGGCCTTCACAGATGTAGATTGGGTAGGTTCCTCTGATGACTGCAGGTCTACTACTGGTTATTACACTTTTATTGGTGGTAACTTTGTTATATGGCGTAGCGAGAAGCAAGCCGTGGTTACCCATTCGAGTGCTGAAGCAAAGTTCCATGCTATGGCACATGGCATTTGTGAGCTCCTATAGCTTCATGATCTTCTCACTGATTTGGCTGTTCCTGCTACCCTTCCTACGAAGTTCTTTTGTGACAGCAAATCTGCTATTAGCATTGCTCACAACCCTGTCCAGTATGATCAAACCAAGCATGTGGAGATCGATCGACACTTCATCAAAGAAAAGCTGGATATGGACCTTATCACTGTGCCTTTTGTTCTCAGTAATGAACAACTAGCTGATGTATTTACTAACGGTCTTAGTAGTAAGATGTTTCATCTTATTATCTGCAAGTTGGGCATATATAATATCTATGCACCAACTTGAGGGTGAGTGTTATAATAATGGATTTTATGAGTTTTAGGGAAAGTATTAGTTACCAAATGGATCCTAAGGGTTTTAATGATCTTTGTAATTTTTTAGAATTTTCTCTCCATTGTTATAAATAAAGAGGGCTGGTGTCATATTAGACACAAGTCATTACCTCATTCAACAGTTATTAGATTGCTTGGTTGCCATCGATGTGTACATTAGGAGAGGGAGGTCAGGCATAACTTACTTTAATACCATATAAATTTCTAACTCAAAAGACCGATATAATGAGAGGAGAGTGTTCATAAGTATACTACGAAAGGATTTTCTCACTCACAATTGACGTGGGGGTAACATATTCAGAGTTAATAAACCTAATGGCAGATATAGTCTTGCTTAAATTTATATCTCTAATCAATTTTGCATATTTTTTATGGTATGGAGAATATTTTACTTGCAAACATATTCAGAAAAAGCTTATCCACTAGCATTACAACTAAGACATAATTAGTGCAGCCTTGACTCTTATATTTGTTGAATATTTGTCAACATCCACATCCACTAATGTTTGTGTTCTTATTTTCTGTGGCTTATACCATTTTGCTGGTTTATGTTGCATTTTGGAATAACTTTTCATCTCTAATATTTCCTTTTTCAGGATAAGTGATTAAACAGATCCCTTGAGGCTCAAATTGATTTTGTTGGTGAGAATTTTTTTAATAATGACACACCAATATAGATCAGAAGTTCTTAATGGTATGGTTTATTGAATAAGCTATCTTTGGTTGGACTAATTAGAATTCAAGGGGTACTCACTTGGTATCATTGGACTCAGAAGGCCCAATCCATGATGATATTCTCATCTCATTAAGATTGAAGAATGGTTAGACCCTTTGCGGGACTGTGAACATCTTGTTCTCATGACAACTGTGATCTTGGAAGTTACTTGTAGATGAGGCAGCAAAGCATGTGGCTTTGATCTACTTTTGGTCTATGACTGCTATTGATGGCAACTACATTAATTGATATATGTGGATTTTTTATTATTCTTCATAAAAATGTGATTAAATGGGTAAGAGGATAGAAACCTACCACTCAAAGACTCTCTTAAACAAAGATAGCCTGTCAAGAACATAGAGGAGGTAGGATGGGCAATTGGTCAAATCTAGTATGGA
>NW_024868380.1:9256-99284 GCF_013358625.1 Macadamia integrifolia | reverse complement strand
GTACATGGACGGTAGTTGGAGTCGGTGGATCTCTAAGGGTTCCCCCATTTGGGATCCCTGGGGAAGAGGATCAAGTTGGCCCTTGTGAACAACTCTCACCATGACCTTTTCTTAGAACTTCTGTAGCTCCCCCCGCATGGGTAGATCCAATGTTTCTTACAATTGTAGGTATTTAAGAACTTGGGTTTGAACTATTAAATAATATGATCAGTTGATGAACCATAGAGAATTCCTCAAATCAAATGATCCGTTATGGGATCTTGTATCCATCTAACATGGGAATCCTAGGGTCATCCTAGAAATGTGAATAGAGTCTCCATTTCCATCTCCCTAGAACACAAATTCTCAAAAGATGATCTAAAACTTTCATCAAACTTTTCTAAATCTAAGTACAGTTTGTGGGTTTTCCGTCTGAAGAACGCTTAAGTTTGGAAGTACCTTGATTTTAGGATTTGACCCAAATTCCCTCTTTAATAATCCTTTAACATGATTTCATAAGCCCTATCATGGTCCCAGCTTAATCTAATTCTAAGGCCTCCAAACTTCTAGGGTCTACAGAAGAATTGTTTTCCATTCATCTAATCTTTGTTGACTGTATCAGCTACATTATGAAAGGAAGAAATCTTGGATCTCTCAAGGAAGAGCCTCATTCCTAAGTATGGGGTTGTTTTATTTCCACAATGAATCCTAGAATTGTACTCAATTATGAAACATTCTTATTGGACAAAAAAAATAAAAAAATGGAACTTTTATTGAAAATATCTTACTGTCCTGAAATGGCACAAAAAAGGTATATGATCTCTTTTATATTTCTACTTTCTTTTCAGAATTGGGCTCTTCTCCTAAGCGCCAATTGCTCAGGTTGGCTCATAGCTATCTGGGTGAGTGTCATATGTCTAGACGAAGATCCAACACTTTAAAAAGAGACACAGCGAATGAGGCATGAAAAGCGAGGCATCGAGAACCGTTGGATCCTTGCCTAGACATGTGGCGCTTGCCCGCGATGGATGCCCAGGAGAGGAGCCGGATCCTTATTTTCATTGGCTTTACAGAAGATGACTTATCATCAACAAACAAGAGATTGAGAAATTGATAGGGCCGTTGTAGATACCTTTACAATTTATATTTGTTTTTTTTTTTTAGGTGTTCAACATGGAATAGCATTCTAGAGAAAGCCTTCGTAGCTAAAGATGTATAAACATGGGGAGGTCTGGTCTCCCTGTCTAAGGCCTCTAAATATGGATCGGGGGTTGAAATCGTCTGCAATTTCGATCTCGTACAATTCTGTGAAATACCACCTTGAGAGGGTGACACGTGTATTGATACCAATACAATGGTCCATATCTGGTATAACTAATAAAACCTTAAATCAGTGAAGAGACATTTAAATCAGATCTTGACCATTGCATTAGTATCAATACACGTGTCACCCCCTGAAGGTGGTATTTCACGGAATTGTATGAGATCGGAATTGCAGACGATTTTTTTCCATGGATCGGTCCCACTATTACATTTAATAATCCTAGCCAATTGTGTTGCTATATTTTGTATTTTTCTATTTTTGGAAATGATTTTCTTGGATATGTTATCCCTTTGGATGCACCCCTAGTGCCATATGGCTAAGGGTGTTAAACTGTTCGATTTGGTGCAAGAAGTTTTATGCAAAACTAATATTAGATTTTTTAATTTTTCATCGAAGCAACTTTTTTCTTTTTATTACTAAAATAATGGATGTAAAGTTAATATTAAATTGATTTGAATTTTTTGTCGGTATGTGTTTTATCTTAATAATTGTGAAGTTATAGATGTTTACATGTTTTAATTTTTTATTCAAAATGTTTGAATGTCTTTTTATTCTAATCATGATTTACTATTGGTCTAAACGATTCTGTACTGTTTAAATCATTTGACTAAATGGTCTCATTCTTAGAACCACAATAGAACCATTTATTAAATGATTTCACAATTTTGGTAAACAGTTTCTGGTTAGTTTTGAAAACCCTTACACAGGACAGATTGTTTTACTAGGGAAAAAAAAAAAAAACATATGGCAAATTGGATGGGGTTGAACTTTCCGGGTAGATAAAACACAAAAGTCCTCCATTAGTCATCTCCCATGTTAATTTTAGTTTGAATGGAGTTTGGCAATATAAAAAATTGAGAAGTCAAGGACTACTAAATGAGAACATAAATGATAGTATTTGAGTATGAAATTTGAAATGTGAGCAATACAAAATAATTCTTTCGACATCCAATAGTGGAAATTACTGCATCAGCCTCCTTGCAATAGTGGAATGTGTAGAAAAACCATTCTCTATTTTAAAAGGAGATAAACAGAAAAGGGACACAATAATGGCCGACTTACTATGACTTATAGAGAAATAAACATACACAAAGAGGTGATAGTAGGGGTGAAACATGGCCGGGTTGGGCTGGGTTTCTCAAAACCCTAATCCAACCTTAGGTCCCAAAACTCAACCCAACCCTACCGGGTTCATGCTGAGGCCTAATCCTACAGGGCTCAGGGTTGTGTCGGGTTGACCCTAGTTAGTCTTCTTAGTGGAATCACATTTCGATAAGCACGATTCAATTCTGATTTCAATTTCAGTTCTAATTCTTCAAACCACTCCACTACCTTCAAACTCTGAAAAACATTGACCGTAACTGACCCTCCGCCCCCTAAATTCCTCAAAGTGCTAGCATGTGCTAAGAGTCTAAAGAGAAAGGGTCCCTTCTACTAATGAAGTTATCTTGTCAGTTTTTCAAAAGCTTAGGAAAGCTTCCTTGAACTGTTTTAGTTACTTTCTTCATTCATACAACAAGATGCAATGACAATATGAACTGAGTTAAATTTTGGCCACAATGGAAGTTCAAGTGGGCCAAGCCCAACCCAAAATATTAAGTAGGTGGAGTTGTTTTCTGTCAATATGTACAATGTTCCAATGTAAACAAAAAGAAAAAAATTTAACATTTTCAATTCTAAATTTCAATAATTCCATTTACTATAATAGAGAACTCAAAAGTCAAAGCAAATTTCAATGTAAGAGAGAAACAAGACTTGTTCTTTAAAGATGGATTTTCCTTTGGCTTTGCACTCTCTCTTTTGGCTATATTGTTTTCTATCATATTCTTGTTACAAAAGAAATTCAATGACAACAAGAAATTCCCTTGCCTGGGAGAGACACCTAGATTCTACAAAGCACAATAATAATCAAGGTTAGACTTAGGATGGGTTAGGGTTGGGTTGGGTTTTCTATGCCTCAATCTAAGCCTGGCCCAACCCCACACAGGGTTGGGTCGGGTTGGCCCTCATAGTTGGGTTAAACTGGGTTCAGGCTTAGGGTGGGTTTGGATCGTCAGGGCTAAACTTACACTTCTAAGTGATAGCATAAGCTATGTAGCTAGTTGGATAGAGAACTCAATCCCTTACCGCAACTAGGGTTGTCAATTCCAAGGCCTGTTTGTTAGGCCTGATTGTTTAAAGCCCGAACCGGTCTGTACTGATGAATAAATGTGATGGGCTCTACCTCAGTCTGATTATATTTAGTTGTTCTTGGTGCAGGGGTGCTGCTCGATGGGTGCCCGACTAGGATCAGACAATTAATAGCCCAACTTAGCCTAATATGTTTGAATCCCTTTTTATAGTCTGCGTAGAGCCTAACACTTTTAAAGCTCAATTATAAGCTGTTTAGAAATAAAGATGTCATTAGCCAATTTAAAACCTATCTAAGACTTGTTTAGCCCAATTATAGACTCTAATTTGACCATTTATTAATGGGACCATACCTAACATGTGCTAATCCCATCATCGGGTAACCAGTCACTACCAAATGAAACTCTTTTTTTTAGGGATTAAGGCTACGTTTGGTAGTTATCTGAAAAAATGCTAAAAAAATTATTTATGGCATTTTTTTCGTCTTACGAGGACAAGAAAATAAAATTTTCCTTTTGATGTCAATGATTAGTTTTTCCGTTTTTTTGAAATGAACCGGATAAATAAAACGGCTAGAAATGATAATATGTTCCAACATTTATGTTCATTCAAAAACGAAAATTTGACACAAAAATAAAAAATCCTAATTTTAGCATGAAATGCTGTTTTTCGAATAGAATGACCATCATACACATCCTAACTCTGATTTTTTTTTCTTTGTTTTCTTGGGAGGTTTTAAATGTGATTTACGTAAATGACGTGTACTGTGAGAAAAGTCGATTATACAGAAGTAAGCAACCGTCAATCAAATTAGCTCTCTCTGTGTAGGACAGTACCCGAACTGGTGAGCCTTCCCAATCCCATTTCCCACTGTGGAGAGTCGCAGTTTCTTTCATATTATTCCTTGTCCCTCTTCTGATTTGTGATTTGTGTTTATGGAACGAGGCTCTCCATTTCGGGAGAGCTTAGAAATGACGATGAAGCACGAGAGGAGATGGAAGTCCAAATCCTCATCGCAGACTAGCATTACTTCCCTCGTCATGGCCTTGCTCTCTTGTCTCGCTTGTCTCTACGTCGCTGGCCGGTCTGTTTCTTTCCGTCGAATCCCTCATTTCTTTTTATAGAGTTCGATCTATTTGAATGTATATGTTTAGTTTCATTTTTCTATTCAATTTCTTGCATTTCGTTGATCTTTTGGAATGATCAGATTGTGGCAAGATGCAGAGAACAGAACTTTACTTGCTACCCTTCTTCGGAAGAATACAGGCCAGGTTTTTTTCGATTTCTACATTTTATTGTAATTACTTTCTCCCGATCTCAAACCGCCTTCTTTTATTCCTTAGCCGCCGAGAGTACTTACACTGGAAGATAAGCTTATGGTACTTGGATGCAAGTAAGTAATTTAATTTTCTGTGTGGAATTTTAAAATTTTGGGATGATCTGCTTGTTCGAAAAGGGGGTTGTAGGTTTTATAATTGAATTGATTTCCAGAGATTTGGAGAGGAGGATTGTGGAAGCTGAGATGGATTTGACATTGGCCAAGAGTCAAGGGTACCTCAAGAAGCAGTTGGAGCGAGGTGGATCTGCTGACAAAAGGTTTCTCGCTGTCATTGGAGTTTATACGGGATTTGGTAGCCGCTTGAACCGGAATATGTTCAGAGGATCTTGGATGCCCAGAGGTCAGTTGGGGTTCTCAAGTCTCCCCCTTTAGATTTATTTGTTACTTTCTTAGTGTAGGAAGTATCAATTTTAGATTGTGAGTTTTTTTTTTTTTTTTCACTACGTTGAATTTGAACTTTTTGACATTTTTTTTTCTTCGGTTTTAGACTGATCAATCTCCTAAAGAATTTCTTATGTTGATTGCAACTATTGATATACTAGAATTTTGTGAATGATTATGATACATGACTAAATGAACGTGTGCTGCTCCTATTTGTGGTTGGTGATTTATTCTTAGCTTCACTTAGTCCTGTAAAAATTGAACCCTCAAATTGCCATTTATTTAATCTTCTCCAAATGTTCATCAACAACCCTATCATTTCTGGGTTCATGCCTGCAGGAACTGCTGCTATCTTCCCACAAAATTGCACCAGAGTGAAACCAATAGGCCCCCCCCCCTCCCCACCAAAAAAAAGAAAAGAAAAAAAAAAAGAGTATTATAGCCGTTATATATATAGCATTGCACGTCCTATGTAAAACTCACCTTTTTTATTTTTTTGTTGGCTTTACGGTACCAATACTGGATCCTATGTATAACTCACCTACTTTGGCTCAAAGTCTAGAATTGCAAGTTGGAAGTGAACCAAAAAAATACAACTCCACCCTTGCTTTAGACTCAATGTGACAATGCAACACCTCATCTCTTAAGATACCCACAATGTAATTTCAATTATACCTGGTTACATTACCCAAATATGCTTCCAAGGGATGATATTGTATCTGGTAAAGATATTTCCCTTGCCTCCAGACGTGATCTATGAATGTCTCACTCTGAAAACGCATTGCATATGCTTGTGGAATGTGGGTGTGCTCAAGAGCTGTGGACTCACTTTGTGGACTGTTTTGAGATATCATGGCAGCCAACTTCTACATTCTTTGACTGACTTAGTTGGTGGAAAAGTAAAGGTATAATCTTGTTGCTTCATGGGGCTTGGATCATTGGTTTGCTGCTCATTCTTTATCATTTGTGGTTAGAAAGGAACTCTCGAAGATATGAAGGTAGAAAGAGAGATGTCCGAATCCTTTTCAAGATGCTTCGGCGAGATTTATAAAAGGCGGAGCATAAACTCAAGGGATCTATTAAATCTGCTTCTGATCTTTTATGCCCAAGGAAGTTAGGATTGTCTGTGTGCCCAGGTCCAGATCCTTCTGTCTTAGAGGTCTTTTTCCGCTTGAAGAGTTATTAAATTGAACATGAATAGGTGCTCGCTTGGTATCTGGGTAGAGCAAGAGTTGGTGGCATATTCAGAGATCATTTGGGCTATGTTTCTTCTTTTAAAGAGTATTTGGGTCATTCCTCAAACTTCATCGCTTAATGTTCTGCTCTAATAACTGGCATTTCTAAGGCTAAGGAGTTATGAATTGACAACCTATGGATTGAATGTGAATCTATAGCTATTGTTCTCTTGATTCGAGGAAATCGTGTGTCTTGGTTTTTTGGGTAGCAATGGGTCTCCTTGCAATCTTATCTGGTCTCTATCGATTAAAGATTACCCGATGTGTTACGGAAATTTAATCCGGTTGCGATTTCTTAGCTGAAGAGGTTGCAAAGTTTGGGGTATCCTCCTTGAGGTCGATCTCCCCCTTATCTATTCAGACTGAAATCCAAAATGATATGATTGGGAGATTGTGTTTCCGATTCTCTAGTTAATGTTTGATCGTGGCTTGGTTTCTTCCTGTTGATGGCAATGCCGAAGGTGGGAGTTTCTAAGCTCTTTCTGTGTTCTTGTATCCGTCTGAGAATGCCTAGGCATTAATGATGTACTCTATTTTATCCTTTTCTTTTTAATACAATTTTCTGACCGTTGAGGGGGAAAAAAATGCCAACATGCTTCCATGAGTGTGTCTGGCCTGCGCATCGACTTGGTTGATTAGGCCTGAATCGGCAGACTTTCACCTCATGGATTGTTTCTGAATTTTGGTGGGCTGATCACAGTCATTTATGTCTTCTCTTTTAGTCATAAATTCTTATGATTTGGCATTTTCCTGTCTTGTTGATTTGGTGCCAAGTTGTTTTCCTTTGCTTTGCTCTCTTTCATGTGGTTGCCTTACTGTGCCAATTTAGAATCAAATTATTGACTTCTAATTCTTTAATTAATTTTATATATCATTTTAACTTGATCTTATCCGAAAATTGCTTAAATTCTTATTACCAATATCCATTTTTGAGATTCACTTTGTTGGTACTTGCATTCAGGTGATGCTTTACAACAACTTGAGGATAGAGGAGTGGTCATACGTTTTGTAATTGGTCGGAGGTTATCCCAAACTCTTGGAACTTTATCTTTATTTTTCCTATATTAAGTATTAATTGGTATTGTATTGTTATGAAAAAGGTTACACTATCTGGAAGCCGTTGCTTGTTAGGTAGGTTTTTTTTTTACCCCCTTAAGTCATTTGGAGAGCTAATTCGGTTATTCTGACCATTGGATAAGTGGGGTATCCTTTAGATATGTCACTTGTAAAATTTGGTGGCCCGCACCATGTATTAGATTCTTCCCCTTGTATTTTCTGTGGTGTAAAATATTCCAGATAGTCTGACTTTTTCAACTATTCTTCAAACCTTTTTTTAGATGGTGAAGTCCAATTTATCTGAGATTTGACATGTGTATAAGATGACGTGGGCAATATATCCATAAAGCGTGTGCACCAATTGGTTTGCTATATGAGATGTAGATTAGGAGGCTGACATGTTTACTAGTTCTCTTTTTTGGCCCTGCTTTTTGGAAGTGTTGTTCTAGCTGGGGTTGGGAGATTTATATGCCCCAGCTTGAGGGGGAGTTTTAAATAGTGGTCCCATTCTTATTGGCGGTAGAGAAGTTAGCATAATAGTTACAATAGGGGAGTTTCCCCACTCCCCCTATTGTGACTAGAGTTTTAATTAGTTTCGGATTTGCTTTTGGTTAGGATTCTAGTTTCCTTTTCCTCATTTGATTATAATTTCAGTTGTATGAAGGCTATAAATGAAGTAGGATGGACCAGCAATAACACACACCAAATCGATCGTTGGTTTTCTCTCATTGTCTCTCTATCTCTTTCTCGGGTTCTCTTCTTCTTGTTCTCTGGTTACCTCTTAGGCTCTACCTGTCACATGGTATCATGCCATATGAGATGTAGATTAGGAGGCTATTCCTCATCTACTATGGAAAGAAAATCAGTCCTTTATTATCATTATCATGATTCTCATCATAGCTGTTTCTGTTGTTGTTCATCTAATTATCATAGTTGTCATCGTCATCAACCAGATTGATTCATAGTTTAACTGTTCCATTTTCTTTGCTTTAACTGTAGCTTCTTTCTCATTGGTAATCTTGCATAATAAGTTAAATGCATGGAAATTGGCAGTGCTAATCGAGGTGATAGCTTAGACCGTAATATTGACGAGGAGAATCGCCGGACAAAGGATTTCTTGATTCTTGTAAGTAGTTGAACGCAACTGATTGTCATGGTTTTGATTGGTTTGGACCTTGTACCATAAATGAAACGATATTGGGGCCATAATTTAATGATATGTTGATACTTCCCTCCTTGTTCCAATTGCTGAGATTGTTTGCATATTATTGATGAGATTATCTCTTCTGATATTGCCTCTTTCTCAATGAATAGAGTGGACTCTCCTGCTTTAACTGGCAGTTGTCTGGAGATTTTATTTTATATTTGTATTGAATTAAGCCTAATTTCTCTTGGTATTTTTCTTCACTCTTTTTACTTAGTGAATCAGTGTGATTCATTTTGTTAGAATTTGTCCTATTTTTGTAAAATAATTTTTATTGAAGTTGCTTGAGTTTTTTTTTTATCCAATGAGGAGAAAGAATAGCTATTGAAATCCCTTTTTCTAAATACTAGTATTAAAGTTCAAATACTTGAATTTCTGTTAGGCATCAAAATCTAATTTAACTTGTAACATGGTTGATCATTCTATTGGCTTAATCAAGTTACGCATCTAAATTTGTCAGAAGATTTGAATATTGAATGATAGAAAGTGGTGCAATACCAGCAGATTGAAAGCACTAAGCGTACAGTTTTTAAAGGAAACATGTATTGGTTCAACACCATTCAAGTGGAAAAAGATTGAGCTGAGAAAACTAATTTTTAGGAAGCTGAAAAAACAGTTCTTGAAAGAAATATAAAAATTCAAGCATTCAGTCCCCAAAAAGTGTTGTGTATGGAGTTTTTTATTTTTTTTAGTGCTGGGGCATTCCTAAGAGTTCAGAAAGCTGGAAATTTTAGCAAGGTCTTCAATATGATGCAAAATCATTTAATTATTTGTTTTTATTTTTCTACAACTGAAGTTATTTCATATAGCTATGAACTGCTTTCCTGCGCAGAAATTTGGAATATGCATTGATTTGGAAATGGTGAGAGCTTTGACCAAATTTAAAATGGCATAATTCATGGATTTTTTGACTCTTTATGTAATCAGTTTGTCAAGTAGGTTTTTTGGTTTAAAGAACAATAGGAAGTTCGGAAAAGATTTTCATGTGTAAGATTTAGCTTGGTAGAACATTTCTAATATGAAAACATGTGGTGATTCTGCCATGCACTGGCCATAGGAGTACTCAAGGTTAGATGCTTTCACATGTTAGTGTTGAAGGCATTGAGCATAATATTATTATGTAATTTATCAAGAAAATAGTATAATATTTTTACTTCAGCTTCACATTGAAATCTTGTTACTTTGGGTTTGGTAATTCTTGTAGGGATTGAAAATTGTTTAGAAAGTGGCTTTACACTAAATGCCACTAGTCCACAGTTCACCTATACAATCGATGTAATCTTTGAGTTTCAAAATTCACCGATAAAATCATATTTCAAGAATTCATTTGGTTGCTAGGATCTGTCACAAGTCACAGATAGGTGATGAGTGTTGCTTAGTCATTGTGTGGATTCTAGAACACTAAAAACTCTTGCATAATTGTGGAATTAAAATGTAATCAAGATCAGAAAAACATAATTGTGTAATTAGAATGTAATCAAGATCAGCAAAAAACTCAAGTAGGCTGGAACATGTCTGGCTACAGCAGCAGCTACCACCATGACTGCATTATTGAAGCAGCAAATTGCAATATCTGGTTGAGTTTCAAGTTTCAATATATTTTTAGAAATTAGAATTGAAATTGATCTTCCATAGTTGTAGGACTAATAGAGAAGCTCAAAGTGGACTATTTCTATTTTCCGGAATTTCAACTGTTTTTAACACAACAGTATGTGATGAACTTAAATTTTCATTAGCAAATGGAGATCTTTGACAGGAATCTTAAAAATATTTTAAACCTTTTTCCTGCTTATATTGTATGATTTTCTAGTACCGAATTTTCAGTGATATCTAGTATTGATCCAGCAATTTTTTTTTTTCTTTTTTCTTTTTTGGTTTGGACCCTGCTTTGGATGTTAAATTTAACTCTGAATATTGTTCTGTTTGAGGCTTAAGCTTAACATTGTCAGTTACCATTACCTAATCTGTTTCCAAGAATTTGGGCTTGAAAATTTGAAGCTAAATAGGAACACTTTTAGGCAGGGTAGTGAAACAGGGAATTTTGAGATCCTTCTTGTGATTGATAGGATGGTCATGAGGAAGCTCAAGAAGAGTCGCCGAAGAAAGCCAAGTTCTTCTTCAGTACAGCAGTTGAAAATTGGGATGCAGAATTCTATGTAAAAGCTGATGATAGCATCAACCTTGAGCTTGGTTAGAATCCAGTATTATCCTGTTGTAAAGAAATGGAATTATTATGTCACATACTCCGTCTAGATAGCTTATTCACTCATTATCGTACACTTTCATGTTCAATCAGAGGGCTTAATCAAAATCCTTGAAAGCCGCCGTGGTCAAAACAGTGCTTATATTGGATGCATGAAGTCTGGGGATGTGATAACTGAGGAGTAAGTACTTCTTTCTTTTCTATCCCAAAAATAAGAATAAATGGAAGAAGGTGATGAAGAAATTTTGTTTCTTTTTATTTTTCTCAATGTTACTGTATATGTATTTGTCATTTCATTTGTTACATATTGTAATTGCTTTTGTTTATTGTGGAATTCTGTAGTTGTGGTGCATTGAGGTTTTCTTTCTTGCTCTTGGTGCATCATTTCCTTGTGAAAAAGGTTATATTTTTGTTTCTTCGAAGTTGACTGATGCAGATCGTAAAAGAGAAATTTACCCAAAAAAGGACAGATATGGATCGGGATTCTTTGTAATTTTAATTATCTTATTATGGGAGTTTTAGATAGAGTTAAATACATAGGAGTTTTGAGTCTTATTTCAGTTTTCTTATTCGAGTAGTTTCCTTGTTAGTTAATAATGGAGATTGGTCTAACCTTATAATAAGCTTCAGAACCAGTTGAAGGTAACAGGATCTCAACACCCAAAAAATATCAGAATTTAAGAGAAATTTCAGATTTAAATAAGAGATGGTGCACAAAATAGAACAACCGAACAGCTTCAAAACTTGATATTTTTGCATGGACATAATAGAGGAAGTAAGATCGAAGTAGAAATATATGACTTAAAGAATCTCACCCCAAGCCTAGGCTAATATCTCAACAACCGCCCCAGCCTCTCACCAGGAACATAATCTCATTGTAGATCTGTTCTCACAGAAGAATTGTATTAACTCAATTTCATGCAAATTCTTGCAAAATGCTTACAAGAAACCTCTTTTATAAAGTAGCTGGGTGAGTTCTAGATTTTCATTAGGACTTTCTCATAGACTGAATACCTTTACATTTCCAAGGACTTACATTGGGATTCATTTCAATATATTTAATGAACCTTACATTTTCAAGGTCTTTCTTCACTAACAATGAAACTAACCTATTGACATCCCAAAGAACCTATTGATATCCCCAAGACTTCACAACTTTAGTGGAAAAGATACAACTAAATAGTTAAATTCATATGAGCCACTTATCCCTCAAATACGGGCTTTCAAAATAGGCCTATTATGATAGAAAACATAAAAATACTAAACCCATGGCCCATAACCCATTAGGCTACTTATCTAATCCATTAGACTAGTGGGCTTATTCCATTGTGAATAGTTGTACTTAAACCTCTCTTGATCTACGTCAGCCCTCACTGGCTTGAAACAAAAAACTCGACCATGAGTTTTGTAGAGACAATGGGGATAATAACATGTGAATAACAACTTTGACCAATCCCAAACAAAACTCTGGTGATGTAGGGTCTTTAGGAAGAAAGTCTTCAATGTTAATATCTTTTTCTTCAAAGTATTCGGGTGGAATAAAGAACTCGATATGTGCAAAGTCGCAATCATTATCATTCATCAAGAGTTATGGATGTACCCAAGTGGTCTCCATAATGGTATCATGTACTTCTTCACTCTCAGCTTCAGCTTCCATTGTAGTAGTAGACGCCTTAGATTCCTCATCACTGTTGTCATCAATAACTTCTGTTGATGGAACCTAACATAAGATATTGGTGCCATGGATCACCGAACCATCATCAACAGGATGCTCCTTAACCTCCTCCTCAGGAAGATGTCCATTGTAGAACTCCATCTCTGAGTTGGCGTCAATGGCTACTATGATAGAATTCTTTGGGCCTTGGGGCCAGAACTTAGCAAAATGCCCATATTTAGCTTTTAACATGTACTTGATAGTGGTCATACGGTTTGATAATGATCATGTAGTGATCTTGTTGAGAATATTTGTTGGATCAGATTTTCTTGAACAGGTTTTTTTATTTGGATGGGTAATAAATGTATTAAAAAAGAAAAGGGTAGGGAGATTACAACCCCAAAGGGAACATACAAACCCTCAAAAGGGTAATCAAAGCCCACATGGCTTAACAAGAGGCATGAAGCCCATACAACTCAAAAATCCAAAGCCCACATGGGCTAAAAGACAAGAGTCAATAAGCCCACACAACTCAGTACTTCATAGCCCACTAGGGAAAATAAATGGCCAAGAAACCCACTACAAAGAAGAAGGGCAACCAGGTCAAACTTAATCTAGGGTTCCACCAAACCCTGAACTATTTTCTCCAATCTTTTACTTCCAGTCGCCAAGACGAGAATCGGATCATCGCCAGCAAGAAGCCAGCCACGCTGGAGGGGTGCCGGCCTTGCAGAGGGAAACGACGAAGCGACTGTCGGCCGGGCATAGATGGCAGCCTTGTAGGCTGCTGGCCATGCTGGTGGCTGTCCAAGCGAGGCTAGCTGCCTAGTGACTGTAAGCCCAGAAGCGTCGGCGGTGAAAACGATTCGCTCTAGGAGGGGCATGGAAACCCGGTGAGACCAATAAGGCCTGAGCAGCCATTCCTGGTCTCACCCAATCTGAGTAACGGCTTGGTTGGAGGCAACAGAACCCACCCGAACAGCAATGCCTCGCACACCAGATCAGAGTAGCATCTCACACCTGAAACAGAGCAGCGACAGATCTGATCAGCAGCTTGGGCAACGGCTCTAAGCCGCACCAGGAACTCGAACAGAAACAGAAACATCTCGCACACTAGATCAGAGCAGCATCTTAGTCAGAGTTTCTCACACCTGAAACAGAGCAGTGGCCAGATCTGAGCAGCAGCTTGGATGGCGGCTCTCAGTTGCACCAGTGATGTGGATTAATCACCAAAATAGGCTTATTTTATTAGGAATAAGCCTAGGATTGGGTTCCATACATGTTGGGCCTTTGATCCCATGTGTTTTGAGTGTAATAGGCCACTTTTATGGGTCTAAAAGAGGGGTTCTAGGATTACATACGAGATTACTAGTTTGTTTCATTTTTCATTAGTTTCCTTTTAAGTTGGGTTTGATTTGAGTTATATTTGTTTCTTTACGAGTCAAGTTATTAGTTGAGTCAAGTCATAGTAGTTAGTTTCTTTTTTCAACTAGTTTCTAATTTTAGTTAGCTTCCAATTTCAGTTTTTAGTAGCTATTGTATTAGGAGAATATTTGGTTTCCTTTTTGAGGAACCTTCTATTTTGTAATTCTCTCCCCCATCAGCATTATAAATAAATAAGAGGAGGCTCCTAAAGCTCAGAATGATTTTGATAAACAAATTAATGGCTGCTGCTATTGTCTTCTTCATGAAGAGTTGATCCAATTGACTCTCTACAGTGAGAAGCCCGAGAGGTCCACTTTTACTTTATTATCTTTTCTCTTATTATTTTCAAGCACTCCTAGGTATCAAATTCTCTCTCAGTTCATCCCAGGTAAACCACACTACTGATCTACATTGCTTTCTATATTCCAGTTCTGAAACCCTATAACCTGAGATTGATATTCTTAATCTCAGATCTCATCCTTGTTATAAATCTGTTTTGAACTATTCTGGTATTTGATCTAATGTTATCTGAGAGTTTCCTGCAACATTGGGACTAGGTTGACTTGTCAATCCTAGTTCTACATTAACTAGACATAGAGCAACAGCTCAAGTCTCACCAGGTCAGAAACATGATGGGAGAAGGAAGTTGGTAGGGGGTATGCGACCTCCCGATCGTGTGGGACGGTGGAGGAAGGATAGGAAATAGGGTGAGAGGAAGAGGGTGAAGAGGAAAAAAAAACAGAATGGTAGAGGAAGAAGATGGAAGGTGAGAGGGAAAGGATGAGTGAAGGAGAAGGGACAGTGAGAGCAAAGGGGAGGGGGGTGGAGCAGCCCGGCCTAGGCTGATCCCAAGCGGCGGCCAAACTTAGGAAACTCCTTGCTTAGGGTTTGGGTTAGAGAGAGGGTTCTGCTTCCTCGAACTCACATTAATAAAACTCCTTGAATAGGGTTTAATCATAGCTCTGGTACCAAAGTAATGGAGACTGATCTAACCTCATAGTAAGATTTAGAACCAATCCAAGATAACAGGATCTCAACACGCCAAAGGAATTAGATTTAAGATAGACTTCATATTTAAGTAAGAGATGATGGACAAAAGAGAATAACTTCAACTAAACTTTAAATAATGATGGAACGACTTCAAAACTTACTAGATATTTGCTGTTACTGTTCATGTGAACAGTACCTTGGGGTCTAATATTTGACAGCTGGCTTGGGAAAGACTCTGCCAGCACTTTTTAGGGTATTAGATTTTAGTTTCTTTGTTTCATCTTGGCAAGCAAGCTTTGTAACTTAGGAAGATTTGTTTCCTTTTTTAGTTAGTACTTCGTTTCCTATTTGGCTAGCTTAGTGGTCAAGTAAGTTAGTAGTTTCCTTTTTACATGTGAGGCAAGGTAATTAGAAGTTATTTCTTAAGCCAATTTAGGAAGTGAGAATCATCCATTAGTTTTCTTTTTTATTATTTCTTTGTGTCCAAGTTTTGTAAGGCTGTTTAAAGCCCATTGATCATAATGAAAAAAGGAGATTGAAGTTTATGAAAATTGGGTGTTTTACTCATGGCTGAGATAGCTTTTACCTTGAGGGGTGAGATGCCCATTCACTATTTCTTCTCCACCCTTCTCAACCCTCCATCGATTTTCTTTCTTTACCTTTTTTTCCATTTTCTGTGAGAGAGTGTTTGAGTGATCTAAGCAAGTTTGTTGAAGCCTAGAAGCACCATCAAAAGATTAGTTTGAAGGCCTATGGTTGCTGTTCTGCATAACTCCATAAAGTTTCCTAATTCATGTCAATAGCCTCTCTCTCAATTCAACCATCGGAATTATCTCATCTTTTAGGGTTTGTTACCCATATAGGACCTTCATCTACTCCAAGTTTTAGCTCCATCTAAGCCACAATTTGTGAGTTCTGGAATTTCTCCCTATTCAGCTAGATTTTGAGATCTTCCCTGGTAGGGGGAATGACTATCTCAGCCTGGGTCTCTGTCTCTCTCTTACCCTTAGCTATCTCAGTTGATGATCATCCTTTTTTAGGCAATAAATTTTGCAGACAACAAAAATAAACTTTATTTTAATCAAATTCGTCTACGATGTTGTAACCATTTACAAACTTATATAGAAGACTCAAAAACATACTCAAAACACTAAAAACGAAAGGCCTAACCCAATCCTTAACTAATTGGTAACAATAAACTGACTAAGAAACTGAAATAACAAAAAAAATAGCCTCAAATAAGAAAACCTACTTAGCTTAGGACTTAAGCTATTTGTCCACCAAATAAAAACATAATTGGACTCATGGAAGACACTTAAGACTCCAACATGGAGTTGGACTCAAACAAAACAACCAAAACATATCAAGACTAGGAGTCCAGAACTCTAACTAAAGTAATGAAAATTAATATCTTTTTCCTACTTTCTACCCATATTTTAGGCCCATTAAAGTGGCCCATTACAAATAAAACCCATGGGATCAAAGGCCCCAACACTTATATAACACAATCCAAGGCTTATTTCTAATAAAATTAGCCCATTTAGTGACTTATCTGTATCAATTCTCCACCACTTAAAAAAAACTCGACCTCGAGTTTTGAACATTAGAATGACCACCTTGGTGTGATGAAGGTTAAGCTGCAGTCCATAGTAAAACTCGGCTAGCTCCTTGTAAACTCGAATGTAATCATAAAGGCAAGGAGTGTGCTCTTCAAGATACTTGAAGGGATGATAAACTTTACATGTTCCACTTCAATGTCTTTGGATGTGTCCATAGATAGGGCATCCACATATGAGTCTTCAACTACCTCATCTATTGGCTCTATTTCTTGCTGTAGGGGAGTGATATCATTCATGTCTTCATTGGTCAAAACCACTTTGTAAGCCAATGAAAGTAATGACTTGTCAGCTTGCGTCCCTTTGCTTGTGCTTGCTTGTGCTAAGTATTCCTTGGCTGATTGCTTGTCAAGAATAGGTTGTAATAATTGTTGACGCTTGGCTTGGGCAACCTTCAATTTAGATTTCATGGCTAGTATGTGAAGTGGGTTGAGGACCATTGACTTCCTTTGTGATCAAAGAAGCATTGATTTTTTGTACCTCCCACCAACACATTGTTGTCATAAATCCATGAGTGACCAAGTAGGACATTTGTTAGCACCATAGGGACTATGTCACACCAAACATCTTCTCCGTATTCCCCCAATTTCAGCGGCACCAAACACCTTTTGTTAACCTCCAATGTATTGTCGTTGAGAAGTGAAACCCTATATGGTTGTGGCCTGTGGGTGAGGTTGAATCTGTAACTTTCCTTTGATGACAAAAGCTTGTGATACGACATTTTCACAAATCCCACTGTCCACAATCTCTTGTGTTGTCAAAGGCCCACTAACCATTAGAATGTAGAAAATGCAATTTCAGCACCAATCCTCTTCTTTATTCTCCACAACCATAATTTTAGAGACCACATTAATGTCGTAGTGAGGGCCTTCACTTTTGTTTGCAATTTTAGCGTTGTGTTTATCTCCTTCAATTGTCCAATCACCATCAAGTTGCGACTCACATACTAGCATTGCTAGATTTGATTCGTTAGCAATGATGACCGAGTTTGCTTTGCCCCGTTGTGGACATGACTTAGCAAAATTGCCATTGACATTGCAATGGTAACATCAAATTCCTATCTTTTCTTCACTAGTTATGCCAGCTTTACCTTTGTTTATTGTAGTTTGTGTGGCTCTGATACCAATTGATGTAAGATCGAATCAAAAGTGATCCAATCCCAGGTAGGATCTTTAGTACATTTAATAAAAATCAGATTCAGGGACAGATAGGGTGAATAAAAAGAAAATAGAGAATGAAGGGAAGACTGAGGGTAGGGGAATGGCTATCTCGGCCTGGGTCCTCACCCTCAAATGATCATCCTTTCTCAGGGAATAATTTTGCAGACAGAAAAAATAAACTTTCATTCAATCAAATTCGTCTATAATGTTATAGCCCCTTCTAAACTTATATAGAAGACTCAAAAATAGACTCAAACACTAAAAACGAAAGGCCCAACTCAATCCTTAACTAATTAGGAAACCTAAACTGATTAGGAAACTGAAATAACAAAAAAAAAAGACTCAAATAGGGAAATCTATTTAGCTTAGGACTTAAGCTATTTGTCCACCAAATGAAAACATAATTAGACTCTTAATAGGACTCATAGAAGACACTTAAGACTCTAACATGGAGTTGGACTAAAAGAAAACAACCAAAACATATCAAGACTAGGAGTCTAGGACTCTAATTAAACTAATGAAAGTAATTTCCTTTTCGTACTTTCTACTTATATTTTAGGCCCATTAAAGTGGTCAATTACAAAGAAAACTTATGGGATCAAAGGCCCAACACCTATATCAAGGATTAAAGTATCGATATCGGTCGCCATATCAGTCAGCCAAAATTAAGATACATGTTGAAGGGTATTGTATCGTATCGGAGTTACGCTAAGATAGCACATAAATTGATAGGAAATATTTTTTTATACACTTTTGTATGAAAAAAATAGTTAAAAAATCTATATATAACATGTATTATGTATAAACACTAAATTGAGAGTATCACATTAAGAATCAAAGGTTTGTAGTTGTCCCATAAATGTAAAATCTTTGTTCCCAACCTTGATTTCTACTTTAGTTAGAGAGAAAAATGACTAGAATCAACTTTGGAACAAAAACCCCTCAAAAAATCGTGTTTTTATGAAAAAGGACCCATCTTGGCCATTATATGACCGTAGCGCACTGAATTGGTATGTATTGGTTGATACATACTGATATGCACCGATACGTATCGATACATACCGAAACATACATTTCACCTCGATTTTTAATTTTCTGTCGAGTATCGGTGAGTATCAGTGTGTATCGGTGGTATATCATTGATACAAAAGGATTTCAAAATTTTTATGTATTGTATCGGTAAGGGCCGATACCGATAGTATCGGACGATACAATATGATACATACCGATACTTTAAACCATGACCTATATAACCCAATCCAGGGCTTATTTCTAATAATAGTTTTTAAGGCGCTGCTGAGGCGTTGCCTTACCAGCGCCTTGGCGCTGATGCGGTCTAGAGATGGTAAGGCAGTGCTCCGCCTTACGTGAAGTGGCGCCTTATGGGATTTTTTTTTTTTAACACATTTTAAAATTACTTGATGAAGATTCCAAATATAGATTTTTTATTGGTAGGTGTATGATTTTGTTAACACTTGAGATGTATGGGATCAGTTTTACTCCACCAAAAATAACCAAAACAAACAAAACAAAAACACAATTCATAAATAGGGTTTGGATTTTGTCAAGGGTTTTAAGAAAGTGCTTTGAGAATGAATAAAGGAACAAGGAAGAACCACTGATCTAGGAGACCATTTTGCTCCGGCAGCGGTGAACTTCATTCTTCTTTAACAGGAGTAGAAATATAGTGGATGACCTTAGGGTTTAGGCACTCATTTTGGCATCATAGAGGTAAGTATAATAAATACTTGTATTTTTTATGTCTTCTTTTCTTTATATTTATAATTTTGTTTCATAATTATGTATTTATATTATATGTTAATATGATATGATGATTGATGATTGATGATTGATGAAGATGAACTTAGTTTATTCACTTTATTGATTTGTTTTCTTGATGAATATCTTACATTGGTATGAATATGAACCTTTAATATTTATTTAACATATGAGTAATAGGATTCAACTAGGATTTGAACAAAAAAGATTGGTTTTATAAGAGAATTAGACAAGAACGCTTTAGTCAATAAGACGACGCTTTATGCCCGCCTTATCGCTAAGGCGCTCCACATATGGGTCTTCAACTACTTCATCTGTTGGCTCTATTTCTTGCTGTAGGGGAGTGATATTAGCCGTGTCTTCATTGGTCAAAACCTCTTTGTAAGCCAATGCAAGTAATGATTTGTCAGCTTGCGTCCCTTTGCTTGTGCTTGCGTATGCTAAGTATTCCTTGGCTGATTGCTTGCCAAGAATAGGCTGTAACATTGTTGACGCTTGGCTTGCGCAACCTTCAATTTAGATTTTTCATGGCTGGTATGTTAAGTGGGTTGAGGTCCTTGAGGACCATTGACTTTCCTTTGTGATCAAAGAAGCATTGATTTTTAGTACCCCGCACCAACAGGTTTCAACAATCATGTCTTTGTAAAGATCATGTACCACAGGTTTCAACAATCTCACACAGCTCTCTCTTCCCTTTCATCACTTACGTAATTCAATTGGTTAAATGCATTTTCATCTTGTCTTGGATGGAGTCAATGGACTCAGCTACCTATTCTAGATGTGGATTATTGTTCCACATGCCAAACACCCACACTGCCCCCTAATGCAGGAGTAGATTACAAGAAACTGCCCCAGCAGTTTATAACCCCAAACAATACAAATAGGACTATGAAATAAAGAAAAAGGACCATCAAGTAAACCCCTAAGGATACAAAACCCATACAGGAGCAAAACCAGCCCAAAACCCAACCCGATAAGAGAGAGAGACACTTGCAATATGGCTGGGCAGAGAGATGTGCGGCCAGGTCTGTAGAAGTCCAATTGAGCTGCACTCTTGAGAGTAGATAGTCCCTAGGGAGGGTACAAAAACCCCCAAAGTTGAGAGGATTTTGACGGCTGGTTGTGAAGTTACAAGCTTTCTTGATTTCCTGACCTAAGAGAGAGAAAACTGAGAAGAACCTTCAAGAACAGCAGCTGAATGTTTGTAAAGATCGTGGGACCCTTATGAGGCCTGGAATACCTTGATTGAAGACCTGGCTGAACAGAGTACAGAAGAGAGAAAGAGAGGAGATCGATCTCTCTCCCATTCCCACTAGGATTGCTGATCGGTTCTGATTTCTGCAAACTTTTATCAGAATCTGAATTATACCTCTTGAATGTTACAATAAATAAATAGAAAAAGAAGAATAAAACAGATGGGGGGTTGAGAAGGGTGAAATAGAATAAAGGAAGTGGCTATCTCAGCCTGAGCTTCTCACCCACAGCTATCTCAGCTGCTCTAAGCATTTAGTTGCAAATTTTCTTTCATTCAAATCTGTTCCATAATGATACATATGCCTCTCTATTTATAGAGGGGAAGTTTACAATCATACTAAGACTAGGAGCTAGTTTCCAAAGAGGATTAGACACTCCTACTACAACTAGGAATTCAAAATAGGACTAGGACTTGACTTTATGACTCCAACATGTAGTAGGACTAGCTAACTAATAGTCCATATAGGACTTTACAACCAACTAATGGCCTAATGAACCTTTATTGAATTAAATAGCAACTAATTAAACTAATGAATTAAATCCCGTTTTCCTACTTTCTACCCATAATTTAGGCCCATGAAAGTGGCCCATTTCAAAGAAAACCCATGGGATCAAAGGCTGAAACATACATAACACAACCCAAGGCTTATTTGCAATAAAATAGGCCCAAATGACTTATCTACATCTGCCCCCCAACCCCAACACCCCCCCCCCAAAAAAAAAAAAAAAGAAGAAGTGGGGAAGGGTTGGTTCAGATTCATACAGCCTTGTGATTGCAGTGCCAAAACGACCACCAAAATGCACTATATGCAGTACAAAATGACATCCAAAGTGCAGAACCCAACCTTTTCAGGGCCAACAATGAGTTGAATTGTTGCATCAAATTTTCTGTATGCTATTCTTTATCCAACTTAGGTAGAGTTGGTAAATTATGAGTAGTTATGAAAATGGAAACCGGAGAGATGATTGTGAGAAGTTTATTTCTATCACTATGCACTTATTATATACAAAATTTTTCACTGGTTAATGCGATCGAGGGCTTACATGTAAATTACTCTATTTTCTCGAAGGTATACTAGGGTTGATGTATGGCCCTAAGTGCTAATATGAAGAAAATTAGAACAAGTTTCTGCAAACAAAACAAATGTGGATGTTGTAAACTAACAGCAATCTCCATTTCAAATTATAGCAAATCTAGAATAGTTGCCCTCTCCTTCTCCTTCATTAGTCATGGCTCCTTGATCTGTTTTTGTATGGTTTTCATAACCTACACTCAAGGGCAGTGGCTTGTAACTTTTGGTTGGTATGATGTCAGTTTCTTATATATTCATTTCTATGGTGTTTTAATGCAGTTTATGATGTCAACAGAGAGTGTGTCCTAATTTTTTTGAATTGGTTGGCAGATTTTTGTCTTTTACTTTTGCTAGTGCAAAAGCATTTTAAGTGGATAAATCTGCTTTTTGATCACTAAATTCTTCTATGATTTTTCCAGGGGAAAGGCATGGTATGAACCTGACTGGTGGAAATTTGGGGATGAGAAATCGTAAGTATCTCTATTGTGAATGAGATTTACGTATGATTATGTATGATGTATTAATGCTTATTTTTGGTTTGTCTTATATGCTATGGCCTGTATGCCACGAGGTGTCCCATGTGAGTTCTTTCTGTATCTTCTGAATAATCTCCTTTTTTAGTTGGAAATTGGAACCCTTGCTCAGAATTTTCTTATTGACTTTGTAAGATCAAGTGTTAGAAATATATTATTGTTGGGTGAATTCTCAGGAGTTCAATAGTAGGGCTAGCATAACACCGAAAATAGTTGAAACATTAATGGCTGCTAATTTAAATGAATGTGGTACTGGTGAACTCATAGGGACATCCAACACTCAAAGTCCCAGGAGATAGGAGTTCTAAAACAATTTAAGTTTGATACTTATTGAAACCACCAATACTTGGAAGTCTTCAAATAGATGTACATTAGGTATTTTATTTGGTCAAATTATCAATACAGATGATATTACCCTTGTTTTCATTTACATTAGCTTTAAGCCTATAAACCATGTTTGATGGACTATATATCCTTCTTTCAATTGTTAAATATATTATAGGGTAGGGATCTACATGCTGCCCGCGTGTGCATCTCCCATGGCAATCTGATGGATGCACAGGAGTGAGTGCCTCACAATTTGTATATGGGCCAGGGAGGAGAGTGTGTGTGATAGGGCGTGTACTACTAGCAGTGTGTACATAAGAAGGCATACCTAGTGCATGAGGCTCCTGCCAATGCTGGGTCCAGGAAGGGGCAGATGTACGCAGCCTTACCCCCGCTTTTGTGGAGGGGCTATTTCTGGATTCAAGCCCATGGCCTCCTGGTCGCAATGGAGCAACCTTTCCGGCAGTGTGTACTTCATTTTCCAATATATTATTATGTACAATATCTCTTGAATTATATATTATTAAAACTAAATATAAAAACACTGGTTCTAATGTAAATGTCAGCCAAGTTAGAGTATAACTTGGTTTCATATTTCTAAAAGTTGAATCTTAAATCCCAGTACTATAACGTGCCCATGGCGTGCCCAAAAAAAAATCCCATGACAGTATACTTGGTTGTGGATGAAAAAATAACTATCAAAACGGGGAAATATTAGTGTCACTGTAATGTCAGGCTGGTTACAGATGTACCCAACCCTAGTTACAAGTCAAACTCCAACACAAATATCCACCCAAAAAGCTAAAAGTCAAGGAACAGCCCCAAAATAGGTGTCGGCTAGTGCAGGTATGGCAGAATCAATTAACACTTAATCCCCAACTACAATAGTATTTAGGACTCTAAAATAATGACTGAAACTTGAATCATATCTAGCAAGGAACTTAACTTGAGAACAGTGCCTGGACCATGGAGGAAATTAGGTCAAATAGGGAGATTTTCAAAATAAGATCATACAAATCTCAGGTGGACGAGCTCTCTCGGTCGAGTGACTCTCTTGTGGGGTCCAACAAATTCCCAAAAGATGGGCTGGAACAGAACTCTGGTTAGGGAGATGTGATGGTTCTTGATTTTAGATAAACATTGGAAACTTTTCTGGAATCGTCAAGAAATGGACGATAAATTTTCAGCATGGACTTGAACCCGGATTGAAGGTGGCTCCCAGTGGCCTGAACAACCTCATCAAATCTCACCCTCAACTGCTGCGTAGAAGCTGAGATCTCAGGACTCGAATTAGAACCAACTCCTGCAAAAACCAGAATCGCAGGCTTTGATTGTCTCTTTCAAACAGAAGTTGAATCAGTCTCTTCCTTAGGGCTTCAGTGAAGCTCGACTGGTCTCAGATATACACAGAAGCAATAACATAAAGGGGAGAACAGAATTTGATGGAAGGGAAGGAGGGAAAGAAGAAAGGTAGTGTGGATTGGGCCTCTCACCCCACCTTTTGGGGGTCTCTCACCCGTCAATGTGTTTGGGCATCCCACCCCTCAATCGAATCTCTCAGTCCATGAAGATAACACTCCAATTTTCATTAACAAAACTCTGACCAAAAGGCTACAGTTGATTCTTTTAAATAGGCTTGAGAGCCTTTGCAAAATAGGAAAATATTATAAAAGGAAACTAATTCTATCCAAAAACTTCCTAAATCTAAAACTAACGACTTGGCCTATAAGTACACACATAAAACGAAATAAGAACTCTCTTCTAGAGGGCAGAATCAATCCCTTTTCTTTTTGACTGACTTGGTCTTCTGTAAAAGGCAAAATAAACAGCTAAAAACCAAATCGGTAGTGGGGATTTTTCTTTTTGTGTTTCTAGAAGCTGCTTGAACCCCAATTGATAGCCTTGCTGCCTAGGGTAACCATGCTGCTTGACAGGCTGAAGAATGGCCCAGATTTTTGGCCTGCATTGAACCACTAGTGCGGTTGTTCCCTTTTTTGGAAGCTCAATCTGCTTCGCAGTGGTTTTCATTCCATCTCATCGATGGAGGACAATTAACCCCTGCTAATAGGTTTAGCAGTTGACCCCATTTAGCTAAGATTTTTTTAACTTTGCTGGTGCCTGTGCTTCTTTCCTTCTACTTTAATTTCTCCATTTTGTTTTTTGCACGGATCCATGTAGCGGACCCCATTAAGTTGGGAAAAGCTGAGAATGTTGTTGTAATAGGTTTAGAAGTTATAAATGGGGGTAGAATTGTAATTTCATCCATTAAGTGAAAAATTCTCAGAAAATACAGGATTTGCTTCCAATGTCTTCAACTGAGGGTGGTATGGTAATTTTTCTACCAAATTAGGGTTTCTTGGTTTCTTACTAACCTTCCTTTCCCACAAAATCTGCCGAACGATGCGTGTGTGTGTTTTGTGTTCATGTCTGTTTGTCTGTAGGGCAAAGTTTCTATTTATTTCAGTGCCCCTTGACATCTTGAGTTTCTGTAGTCTCCAAGCTCCCTTTTCTTTTTTTTTTTCCTGGGTATTTGTGGAAAACAAAATCTTGAGTGCATGGAGAATTCTGTGAACTAATGGTCTATTTATTTAGTCTAAATTCATTACCCATCAAGTCCTGTCCTAAAACTAACAGATTTTAACTATTCAAGGTGGATTAGAATTTAATTCCTGAGATTTATTCCACAACTAAATGGATATGAACTGCTCACTGGAATGCCAACTTAGTGACTGTGAGGCAAGCAAGTGCCCTCTTAATTTGTGAAGCTGCAGTAGCCCAGACTACCCCAACCTCCCGGGGGTGGTGGTTAGGGGAATAAAATGGTCATAGTTGTCAAGGCATCGCCTAGGCATCGAGGCAGTTTGTGAAGATCAAGGCGTTTAGTCACTTTACCGTCAAGGCACCCTAACTCCAAAAACAGAGAAGAAGATTGCACTGGGAAATGGGGCAAATGAGGGAAGTGGAAGGGGGAGAAGAAAATAAGCAGCATCAGTGGTCATTTCCCTGGTTGCTGCTGCCAACTTCATGGAAGCTGAAGCAGCAGCATGACTGGAGGACTAGGAGAAGACAAGAAGAGAACAGCTATAGAAACAGCAACCACAGACAGCACTGCTGCCGGAGAAGCTGCATCAATCACACTACTACAGCACTGTCACCGCCAGGGGAAAAAAATGAAGAAGATGAAGAATATAGAGGACAAAAGGAAGTTTTATGTACCTGTTTTTGGTTATCTAATTCATCTCCGAAAATCGTCTCCATTATATCGCATCGGAGATAAAGAGGAAGACCAAGCAAACTCAGTCTTCACTTCCAAGTTCCAACAAAAAATATGATTCTTTATAGTCCTTGTATATTTATATGTAAAAGAAACAAAATTTCCATTTTACATGCAATTCATCCTTCAAACATCCTTCAAACTTAAAATTAAAGGACAAGAAATATAATATTTTACACCTAAAGACCCTAGTTTACATTGCATGCCTTGTTCAACTAGGTGCTTGCCTGGTGCCTAGCCACCCCCTTTGAGCCATGACAGCTATGAAAATCGTGAACCATGGAAAGTTTTATGGGGAAGGGAAGTGATGTTTTGATGTAGAGGATTAGAGGATTCTGCATTGTTTGTGAAATACACATTTTACACTTCATTTAAATGGTCTCAAGCTTCAACAAGAGAAAAAGAAGGACAAATGGAATATGTAATGGTTGTGACACCAAACCAATCACCGCTGTCTGAAAAAACTCTCTTAGTCACATCTGGGTTTAATGATTAGTGTACTGTTAAACATTTTCTACCATTTTCAATTGTCATAATGTGGTTTATTGTACATGTTTGAGTTAAAAATAAGGACTAGGGTTAGAGATGAGGGAAGAAGAGAGAAGAAAGGAAGGAAGAAGAAGGAGAGAAGATGAGAGAAGAAGAAGGGAGGTGAGAGCAAAACGTGAGTGAGCATTCTTGCTCTTTCACACATATATTATGTTCAAATTAGAACTTAGGGAAATTATATAGACCTCGCTAGGCAGGTGAAAGGGAAAAAGAAAAAAACAGCTTAGGACAATATAATATAAAGACAGTTCCTAAACTACCTTCTTACATAAACTCCAACACTTCCCCTCAAGTTGGAGAATAAATGTCATACATTCCCATCTTGCATAAGAGGGTACTGAACTGGTGAGGAATGAGTCCTTTGGTGAAGATGTCTGTTAGTTGATCACCTGTATTCATAAAAAGGTGTGCAGATGTTGCCCGAATCAATCTTCTCCTTGATGAAAAATGTTGGTCTACTTTAATATGCTTTGTTCTATTATGTTGCACTGGGTTATGGGGCAATGCTTATAGCTGCTTTGTTGTCACAGTAGAGTCGCATAGGTCCTTCAATGTCATAACCCAACTTAAGGACCAATTGATGTGACCAAATGTTTTAACAAACTCTATAAGCCATTGCCCTGTATTCAGCCTCTGCACCAGATCTAGCTACAACCAGCTGTTTCTTACTCCTCCATGTAACCAAGTTACCACCCATGAATGTGCAATAACCAGATGTTGATCTCCTATCAGAAACGTATCCAGTCCAATCAGCAACGGAATAACCTTATATCCTTCAGTGATTGTTCCTGGCATACAAAAGTCGTTTTCCTGAAGAGGACTTCAAGTATTTGAGGATGCGGTACACAACATCCAAGTGCCCATTCTTGGGCGCATGCATAAACTAGCTCACTACTCCCACTGCATGAGAAATGTTTGGGCGAGTTAGAGACAGATAGATAAAGCTTCCCCACTAGCCTTCCCTACATCAACAAGGGAAGGGCTATGGTCTTCTCCTAGCTTATGATTCTGCTTAATAGGAGAATTTTCCTGTTTACAACCCAACATTCCTGTTTCTTTCAACAGATCTAGCACAAATTTTCTTTGGCATATGTTGATTTCCTTCTTAGACCTTGACATTTCAATACCCAAGAAATACTCAAGTGTCCTAGATCCTTGATCTTAAATTGTTTGGCCAAATAGGCTTTCAGCCTAGCTATTTTATCCACAGTTGTCACGGCGTCGCCTAGGCGGCGATTTGGAGTCTCGGCAGAAATTCGAGGGCATGGCAGTACGATTTATGGGAGTCACAATTGGCTGCTGCCATGGTCGTATAGGTGTCGCCATGACAGTGCCATGGACGCCATCGCATGCCTATTATACTAATCGATCGCTTTTTGTATTGTTTTTTTTTTTACTTGCTATTAGGTGAAATAGAAAAGAGACCCTTGAAGTCTCTCGAGTCTCAACTATCAATTTCTCAAATTGAAAGTCGAAAACCCTCGAAGCTTCCGCCTGCAACTACGAGTGAGCTTCTCCTTCTCCGGCAATGAACCTGAACCCTCGAAGCTTCCACCTGTGACTGTGAGTGACCTCCTTCTCCGGCAGAATGGCAGTGAACTTGAACCCTCAACGCTTCCGCCTGCGACTGCGAGTGACGTCCTCCTTCTCCTTCTCCGGCAAGAAGACCAAGGTAAGGGGCCTAAGGGCCTGCGACATCTTTCTCCTTCTCCTTCGTCTTCTTCAATTTATTCCTCTTTGCTTCCTTTTCTTCTTCTTCTTCTTCAGTCTTTCTCTCCTCCTTCGTCTTCTTCTCTCCTAGTCTGCTGCTCTGCTCCTCTTTCTCCTTCTCTATTCCTGACTTCTTTCTCTTCTTCTCTCCTTCTCTCCTTCTCTCCTTCTCTCCTCCTACGTCTTTTGATTCTTCTTCTTCTTATCTGCTTCTCTTTCTCCTTCTTTTCCTTCTCTGTTGCTTCTTCTCTTCTTCTCTCTTTCTCAGTTCTCTCCTCCTTCGTCTTCTGCCGCGGAATTCTTCTTCTTCTTCTTCTCTACTTCTCTTTCTCCTTCTTCTTCTTCAGTTCTTCTCCTTCTCTGTTCCTTCTTCTCATCTTCTCTCCTTCTCAGTTCTCTCCTCCTTCGTCTTCTGCTTCTGAATTCTGATTCTTCTTCTTCTCTGCTTCTCTTTCTCCTTCTTATTCTTCAGTTCTTCTCCTTCTCTGTTCCTTCTTCTATGGTTAATGTTTCATAACAACATAAATAGAAATATAGAATTAATTCTGAATCAAAGTATTGGATTGCTTGTTTTACGGACTTATTTTAATCCTTTCTTGGATCACTTGTTAAGTTGCTTCTGACTACTGCTTTGAATTTTTTTTTGGATTTTGATGTTGTTCTATTGGTTTTTGGTTAACATATATGTTAATGTTACTGTTTAACAAGTGTTTATATCTTTACAACTTGTATAGTTGTATACTTAATGTTAATGTTACTGTTTAACATACTCTGTTACTCTGTTTTATAAATCATAACTTGAATACTTGATGTTATCATGTTAATGTTATTGGTTAACACTTAACATGCTTTGTTACTCTGTTTTGTAACCTGTAGGATAATAGGACTATAGGAGTTCATAATGGATGGTACTGTTGGTTTTATATGTTATAGGGTATATATTCTAGGCTTGTAGCATACTAAATAATTTTAGAAAATAGGGAAAATAAAAAATGACACAGGGCGATTTGACCGCCATGGCAATGCCAAAACGGGCGATTCATCACCAAATTGATTAGCCACCCCTCCACCGCTTGGATCGATTTGATGCCGTGACAACTATGAAATATTGTCATCTCCAGTCACCATGATATCATCAACATAAACAATCAATGCTGTGACAGTATCATTACCTCGTGGGTAAAAATGTGTGGTCCGCTTGACTCTGGGAATAGAATGGCTTGTTTTAACCTCTCAAACCAAGCCTTTGGTGATTGATTGAGACCATAGAGTGCCTTCTTTAGGAGACACACCTTACCATCGATTGCCGGAAACTTAATGCTAGGAGGGGGTTGCATATACATTTCCTCCTCTAAGTCTTCATGGAGGAAGACATTCTTCACATCCAACTGATATAAGGACCAATCTCTGTTTGACGCCACATATAAAAGAACTCTTATTGAATTATGTTTGGCCACGAGGGCAAAGGTCTCCTGATAATCAATTTTATACACCTAACTGTATCTTTTGGCCACCAATCTTGCCTTGTACCTCTCAATAGCACTATCTGATGGTACTTGATTGTATAGACCCGCCTACATCCAACTAGAATTCTTCCCCTGGGAAGGTCAACTAGTTTCCAGGTGCAGTTCTTCTCAAGAGCCATCATTTTCTCAAACATGGTTTGTTTCCACTTATGGTCTAACATTAGCCTCATTAATAGTTTTGGGATGGAAGCAGAAGAAAGAGCAGCTGCAAAAGCAAAACTTTAGGAGAGAGAGCATCACAGGAAATAAACTTCGGTATAAGATTAGTACAAACTCCCTTACCCTTACGAACAACAATAGGGAGATCCAACTCTGAATGAGGAGAGGAGATATTACCTGACTGAGGAAAGGGAAGCTCAGGCTGTGGATCCAAAGAAGACTCTTGGCAGGTCTTCTTTGTCCTCTTGTGTACACAGTATCAAGTGCCTTCTCTGTACAAGATTCACCAGTATCAACAATATCCACAGTGTCAACATCATCCACCTCTTTATGTTTCCCAATATCAAAAGAAAAAGGAGTAAGAGGCAAGAGGGAGTAAGAAATGAAATGGAATCAGCAACCTTGATGCATATACGCATCCGTGGAGTGATCCATACCCATCTAGGTTTCTGGACAGAGTTGAACCAGATCCATATTGGTTTTAGGTCTAGTAGGATTTTAGGAATTTACCTTGTTTAGGAAGATTGTCTTTGATTTTTTTTATTCTCTCTATTTTAGCAAAGTCAGGTTCACGTAGAATTTAGAGAGTCGGTTTGCAATTTGTTTCCTTGTTTAGGCTAGTTTCTTATTTCAGTTGAGTTTCTATTTTTATGTCTTTTATTTTTCCCTTTAAATTGGTTGTAAGTAGTAACCGATAGACAAATCAGAATTGAAGAATGAATTAAGAATTTGTTTGAGTGTCTGCCTGGGTGGCCTGATAGCCTTTGGTTGTATGCTTCCTTCCCCCCTTTCTTTGTGCGATTCCTCCCCCTCCTCTGAAACTCTGAGTTCTCTCAGGGATTTCTTCCCTTCCCCTACTGGCCCTCCATCAAGCCTTTCCATTTTCACTGCCATTCTCCCCTTGAAGATGATGCTGATGAGAGCCAAAGAAAGGCACAGACTTGAGGAAGACGTCTTTGGAAAGAAATTGCCTGTGAGATGAAGGGTGGTAACACTTGTACCCTTTGGTAATGGAAGAGTACCCAAGGAAGAGGCATTTGAGAGCTTTGGGATCAAGTTTGGTGTTGGAGGATTTGTTAATATGCACATAACAAACACAACCAATCGCCCTGGGAGGAAGAGAAAAAGCAGAAGACTGAGAAGATAAGAGTGCAACGGGGTTTTGAGACCCAAGGATTTTGGTAGGCATGCGATTGATGAGAAAAGCAGCAGTAAGAATAACTTTAGACTAAAAAATTTTACGAACATGCATACCAAATAGAAGGCTTCTACCGACTTCTAACAAATGGTGATTTTTCCTTTCAGCTACCTGATTCTATTCGAGTGTATCAACACAAGCAAGCTGATAGATAATACCATTATTAGTAAAAAAGTCTTTAGACCACCATACATGGACTCATGGTTTAAAGTATCGGTACGTATTGTATCTTATCGGCCGATACATATTTGTATTGACACTTACCGATACGATACATGACATTTTTTTAATCCTTTGTATCGATATGTATCTTACGATACATACCGATACACCACCGATACTATATGATACGCATCGATACGTATCGATTCTCTATGGAAAACAAAAAATTGAGGTGAAATGTACATTTTGGTATGTATCGGTGCGTATCAGTATGTATCGGTCGATACATACCGATACGGTGTACTGCGGTCATATAATGGCCAAGATGGGTATTTTTCAGAAAAGTCACGATTTTTTGTTCCAAAGTTGCTACCAACCATTTTTTCTCTCTAACTAAAGTGGAAATCAAAGTTGGGAACAAAGATTTTACATTTATGGGACAATTACAAACCTTGGATTTTTAGTGCGATACTCTCAATTTAGTGTTTATGCATAATACATGTTAAATATATTGTTTTTCTTAACTAATTTTTTATGCAAAAGCGTATAAAAAAGTGTTTCCTATCCATTTGTGTGTATCTTTAGCATATCTTAGCGTATCTCCGATACATATCTTAATTTTGGCCAACCGATACGGCCACCAATACCGATACTTTAATCCTTGTATGTACTCCACCCCTTTTATAGAACCGGACAATTTTGATCCTGGCTTCAAACTGGGTGGATACCATTTTATAAAAGTTTTTGAATGCATTATAAACATCACTCTTCTGTTTCATAAGAATGTTCCAAGTATAACGAGAGAAATCATCAATAAATGAAACAAAGTAACGATGGCCGAATAAGGAGGTAGTAGGACAATGTCCCCAAACATCAATATGCACAATGTGAAAGTTATCAACAAATCTATTACCATGATAGGGATTAGATGAACATCAATGTTTTACAGAAGTACATGGTTCATAATGAAATACATGAGAAGAAAAAGACAAATAAATGAGGTAACTATTTCCTCGTAACAACAAAAGAGGGATGTCCCAAACGTGATGCAAAAACATCACAGAGTCTATAAAACTACTATCATTATGACCACATGCATAGGATTGTGGTGTAGTAAAAAAATATAATTGCGGATGAAGGAGGTAGAGTCTGCTCTCCTCACGTCCTCTGTCAGTAATCCTCTTCGTCACCAAATCCTTAAAAAAGCAGTGAGAAGGGAAAAAATGATACAACAATTCATGGATTTAGTCAAAGTGCTCAGAGACAAAATGTTCAAGGTAAGGTTAGGAGCATAAAGAATGAAATTAGGCGAAATAGAAGAGGTAATGAGAATACTGCCTTTACCAGAAACAGAGGCGAGTGTATCATCAACCACCCGAACATTATCTTTACCAGAACAAATAGAGTAAGAATCATAATAATAGGATGTACCAATCATGTGGTCAGTGGTACCAGAGTCAATGACCCACGACGAAGCTGTGGAAGGTGACATACATAGCAGAAGCTGAGGCATCTTGTGAGGTAGATGGCCTATTGAGCTGAGATATGAACTGGCGAAGCACTGCAATATCATCCCTAGAGAAGGAGCTGGTATCTTCCTGTTAGGGTCCTCTAGTATCAGTTCTGTCATAGTGGCATGGGTTGTAGCCCCTCCTCTACGGCCACCACATGTGCCAGTAGATCCATCACATATATCAGAAGGATAACTATGGATAACTCAACACCTCTTTCGAGTGTGCCTAGGTTTCCCATAATGATCACACTGTCAGGGTCTATCTCTGTCATCTCTACGGGATGACCCTTGGCCATGGCCACCTCCAAGCCATTCTTTGTGGGTAGTGAACTAAAGAGCAAAGCGCTCAAGTGAAGATGGAAAATTCATAGTACCTTTCTTGGTCTCCTCACTCAGGAGGTAGGTACACACCTCATCAAGGGATGGAAGAGGTGACCGGCCCAAAATCTGTATCCTGATTGGCTCGTAGTATGAATTCAGCCCACCTAGTAGAATTAGAACACACTCATTTTTAAGATATATATAGACCTTAGCTTCATCATCAGGATTGGACAACTGAAAGTCTTGGTAATGATCATACTACTCTCAGAGTCCTATAACAGTAGTATAGTAGTCAGAAATAGACTTGTTCTCCTACTTCATGGAGAGGGCTTGCTGAAGGAGCTGGTAGAGCTTCACAAAGTCATTTATCCTATCATAGGTCTTAGAAACACTATCCCAAATATCCTTAGCTGTTTCTTTTTTGATAAATTTCTTTCTATCTCATGTTTTATGGAGAAAAACAGCCAAGTCATAACAGTAGAGTTCTCAGTTTCCCATTTCTGGTAAACTTGATCTGGGACAATGGGAGCCTTGATAGCCCCAATAATGTACCATAGCTTTCCTCATATCCACAGGGGTAGCTTCACAAAATGTGATCAATTCAAATAGTTAGTACTATGTAACTTCACAAGAGAAATTTGAGTGTTGAGATTATCAAAGACAATTGAACTAGGGTTGGTACCACTTAACCCATCAGATGTAGCTTCCGTGAGATCATACATGATATAAGGGTACTCCTAAAACAACACAAATGGAGATCCAAACCAAGGGGGAGACACAAGTCCCAAATATCGTCTTCTTAGGAAAAAAAAAAAGAAAAAAGAAAAAAACCTTGAGAGAAAGCCAATAATAAAGTCACTTTTAACTATAGTGCTTCATCCTAATAGCTTATACAAGCATTATATGAGGTAGCACATTCATCAAAAACAACCACAAACTATTCCAGCTTAAATAACCAAAAAACAGAGAAGCTGTCAATACGTGGCAGCAAGGAGAGATTGGGATTGTGTTCTAACACTACACCACATCACAAACCTGCATTTGGGGGAGATCATAGGGGATCCTTAGGTGATTCTTTCAAGCCCAGCCACATCCCTAACAAAGCTTTGAGGAGAGAGAACCAAGAACCTACTCCAAGGCTGGCGGTAATCTAGGGATGAGCCCTCTTCTTGGTTTGGACTTCAATTGGTCCTCGTGGTCCTTCAAGCTCCCTCCAAGTATCTTCAAGTGGATTTTAGAACTCCATTTGGTCTTCTTGTATACTCTTCTTACATAGTATAGCTTCTAATGGACCCCTTTGCTTCTAGGGTTCCAAGAGAGACTTAAAGAATGAAACAAAAATGCTTGACTGACTCTCAAATCCTTGTACTGCTCTGATACCAAGTTAGAAACAAGAAGGACTAGGTTAGAGATGAGGGAAGAAGAGAGAAGAGAGGAAGGAAGAAGGAGAGAAGATGAGAGAAGAAGGGAGATGAGAGCAAAACGTGAGTGAGCATTCTTGCTCTTTCACACATATTATGTTCAAACTAGAACTTAGGGAAATTACATAGACCTCCCTGGGGAGGTGAAAGGGAAAAAAATAAAATACAGCTTAGGACGACATAATATAAAGACAGTTCCTAAACTATCCCTATTACATAAACTCCAACAGTTTGGTCACTTTTGTCTAAATGACATAGCTAATGTGCAGGTGGCAACATTGGTTTTGTTATGAATTAAAGAATTCCATTTTTATGCTATACTTGAAGTCAATTTCTCTTGCAGTAATAATTGCTATGATTTCTCAATCGATGGCATCATATTTGCTTTCAGGTATTTCCGGCATGCCGCTAGTTCGCTGTTTATATTGTCTAAGAATTTGGCTCGATATATTAATATAAACAGGTTGGTATTAAATATTAAATTTGATATTTGCTATCCTAACCAAGAAAATGGCGATCTATGAAATTGATGATATGCATTGATACAACCATATAGGTAGTTCCACTTAGTATCTTAGTTCCATTTCTCCACTTTTGAAAAAATTGTAGCAGTTCGATTGTACCATCTTTGGATGACATTTTGTCTGTGATTGTGTTTGCTTTTACTGTTGTTCCTATATCCAGTGTATCTCTTCACACTTTTGCTCACGATGATATATCTGTGGGATCATGGATGATGGGTGTCAATGCAACTTATATTGACGATACAAGTCTTTGCTGTAGCAGCTCTAACAAAGGTGAACTGTCTCTCATGGTGTTATTGTAATGATGGGATTGATTTAGAATATCTTCTTGGATTTTCTTTGTTTCATCTTTTATTTTTCTGCTTGTATAGCAATAAGTTACATTTTGAGTGATACCAATAATTAATTTAACTTTGATACCTTGCAGACAAGGTCTGTTCCTTGGCTTAAGCAGCAGAGAATACTTCTGAAACATCAGTCTGTGTCTTCTTACTCATCAAATGCCTCTTAGGCTCTTTCATGGTGTGTAGGCGACTATGGCATTCGGGAGATAAGCATTTTGAAATGGGACATTTCGTGTTTTTGATTGTGTCCAAAAGCCATGGGTGGATTTAGAACTGCAATGGAATATTCTTTTTCCTTGGAGTGAGCAGGGACAGAATTGGTACATGGATTCTGAAGATATTTGTGTTTCACATGCTGAAATGCACCCAAATTTTGCTGAAACTGATGCAGGGACTAATCTGTGAATCTCGCCTTGTAGTATTTGTTTTAATTCATGTTAGAAACAAATATGAATTCATATATCATGAAATTAGTGTATTTGTTAATAAAAAATACTCTCTCATTTATCATGTACATTTTATTCTCTTTCATTTGTTTACCATAATAAGCTATTGATTAGTGTTACACATTTGCCCATTCTTGAAAGGTTCTCCTTTTCCTTCTTGGTGACTTATATTTAATATGTGGCTTGGACTTCGTATATTTTACTGTCACTACTTGCATTGTACCATTTACAGGAACAGGATTTGAACACCTTCAGCTGATTTGAGTTCAACCGAAAGGATTCTCCAATAATCCCCCCAAGAATATGATGAAATGGTGAAATTGGCTCGGATCTTTTGACGACTATCTCTATCGAAAAATCATCAAAGATCTTTCTGGCAGAGTGACATTCAACTCACACCCACAAGTTCTTCACTGTGTAGGGTAACTAACCCCTTAAATCATCGGCCAATTTATTACTGGGAAAATAGTGCTGCCTATGTGGTCTACACGAACTTGTGAATCACACACCATTGACCTCTATCAATTGAACTACACCCTCGTAGTTTTGAGTACCTTTTCTCTTCACCTTTGCTACATCGTCCCATCTTCCTATATTTGGGGTGCTTGCAAGAGGAGAGGATTGCTCTCTTGGATTATAGACCTCAGTTGATTGGACAGTTAAGAAAGGAAATGGGTGGTAAGTTGTCTAAGCAGTTCTAGATTTCCCAATCTGTAGTGGCCATGGCCCAACTTATATGGTAATCTGCTAGACGACAATATCCTTCCATCCTTGGCTTGCTAGAGTCGAGTCTCTTAGGAATATGTCTCTTGGTGTTAACTATTTTGGAGGATCCTTTCATTGGGAAGGTATGTTTTCATAGGTAATTAATGTTAGTATTGTTAATTATGTCTGAAACTTCAGGATATTATTAATTTGTACTCTCTTCTAAAGCATATATATTCAAGGTTTTAAAACTTGGGATCGGTCTCAAACTGGATAACTGAATCGGATGGATTTTCTATCCAAAAACAAAAAAAAGGAATTGGATGGATTTTTTTTTTTTTTAGTTTAATTTAGACCTTACCAGGGACCGATATCTGATCCAGGTGACTTCAACGTTCTGATCCGAGTTTTAAAACCATGTGCATAATATTATTGAAGGAAGTTTCTCTGTGGCCACGGTGAAGGGGAATTAATTCACCGTGCCTCATTGACACTATACAATAGGACCCTCTCTTCCTTAACCACCGCTCAAAAAACTTTGTCTAGCACTATGTGTGTGCTTTCCGTTCGTTATTTCGTGGGTGCAAAATTCGTGAAATAATAATCTACATGGATTAAGTTATTAGATCCGAGTGAAAACACAATGAATATTTCCTTGGAAGCAATCAAAGATATAATTGAATAGAGGCAAGGCAAGGAAGGAGAAGGGACCTCCCTTCCTACTCGGATCAGTAACGAAACCACTCCTCTTTGATTTATTTTATTTTATTTTATTTTTTGATTCGAAGAAAAAAGTGGGGGAAACCACTCCTCTTTGATTTGCTTTTCCTTCCTTGTGGCCCATTTCACTTTAGAGATCTGTGGGGAGCACTCTTTGCTATGGGAATCATTTATTGTCTATGATTATGAAGCGAGAAGAATAAGCTTACTTCCACGAAATTTCCATGCCGAAGACTTGGAATTCATGAAAGAGAACAAGAAGCTTATTTCTATGAAACTTCCACACGGCAAAGACTTGGAAGTCATGAAAAGAGAAGATTATTACTTCCACACGATGAAGCTTACTTCCTTGAAATTCCCACACGGCAATTAATTGGAGTCCTGAAAAGAGAGGATGAAGCTAACTTCCATGAAATTTCCACACGGCAATTACTTGAAAGTCATGAAAAGAGAGGATGAAGCTAACTTCCATGAAATTTCCACACGGCAATTACTTGAAAGTCATGAAAAGAAGATGAAGCTTGTTTCCACACGGTGAAGACTTGGAAGTCATAAAAAGAGAGGATGAAGCTTACTTCCTTGAAATTTCCACACAGCAACGGAGTCATGAAAAGAGAAGAGGAAGCTTACTTCCATGAAATTTCCATGCAGCGAAGACTTGGGAGTCTTGAAAGTGAATGAAACTTTTTTTTTTTGGTAAAAAAGAGAACGAAACTTATTTCCATATAATTTTTATGCGGAAGATGTTTGGAATTCTAAAAGGTTTGAACTGATAAGTGAAGGGACTCCAAAGTGTATAGGGGAGTTTGTAGGCTACTTAGTAGCAGATGTGTGAGACTTGGAAGTGATGATCCCTGGCTTAATAATGTTACAACTTGTAGGTGGGACACCCAAGCCCAATGCCCCTCCAGAAAGGTAGTAGTAGAGAGAGGACCATGGATGGGCTTCTCTCATATGTATTCTCCATGTGTGATGTGAGTTGAGAAATTGAACACATATATCTAGCGTAGACGCTCAGTGAAAGGATATGCAAGAACTTAAAGAAAAATGTTTTAAGCCATTAAAGTCACACTTAATCATGGAATTAATGTCTCTCTCTTTTCTTGATAAAGGAATTAGTATTTCTCTCACTATAAAAGAATGCACATTTCTACTCCAAAAAAAGCACTGTACATACATTATATCCGAAATTTTGTTCAAATACATTTTTTTCTTTACCTGGGAATAGGAAAAAGAAAGTGAGGGAGAAAAAGAATACTACCAGGCTGCATAGAGTACACTAATGCCTTTTTATGTCTATCTTTATCTCTACTATATGCCCTTTACTATGGATGGAGAAATAGACACTAGAAGGCGTTAATGTGCAGCTTGTTAGAATAGTACGATGATAGATAACATCATGCGTGTCCTTTGTCTATGCATCCACTATTGTGAATCTTCTCAGTAAGCAACACCGTATATATACCCATCAAAAAAAAAACCACCGCACACCTGAGCGACAAGAAGTCTTCTTACACTACACAGTTGGATTAGGAATTCAATCCCACAAAAAAAAAAAAAAAAAATTCTCTCTCTCTCTCTTAGAATTTCGAATAACACAACATTCTCCTTGACTTTGACTTAAGGTCAATCAATGACTATGAAATGAAAGTCATTTCTTTCGTTTTTGTTGGGTTACCATATGTCTTGATGTAATGGTTGGTACAAATGCTCCCTTATTTAAACCTTCATTTTGCGCCACAGCTGAAGTAGAGTTAGCCAGAGAAGATTAGTCTTCCAACTCTTTCCTGCTAATTTCTGGTCATGATGGAATGGTCTTTGGTGAAGTGCTGCTTGTGGGTTTCATTGGTGTTACTATTTCAAATTCTTGATCATGGGGGGGTGTTTGGGTGCTTTGAAGACGAGAGGATTGCTCTCTTGGAAATTAAAAAGGCTTATTTTCTCAATTGGACGACAGATAATGCTGGAGGTGATGATGGCAGAGGGAGTAGTACTGATTGTTGTGATTGGGAGCCAGCAGTGATCAAGTGTAATGCAACCACAGGACGAGTCATTCAACTCTCTTTCAATGATATAATGCGATTTGAAAATGGATTTGAATATGGTGTTTCCCTAAATGTTACCATGTTTTCTGCTTTTAAAGAACTGCAACTCCTCAACTTATCTTATAATCGCTTTGATGGTTTGATAGAAAATGAAGGTATTTTCAAAATCTCTCTCTCTCTCTCTCTCTCTCTCTCTCTCATATTAATCAATTAATCATGCATGTATACGATGTGTGATCTTCCAGGATTTGAAAGATTGGTTGGATTGGGAAAGCTAGAGGTCCTAGACCTAAGTGGAAATTTCTTCTACGATAGCGTTCTTCAATCTTTGGGTACGCTTAAGTCCCTTAGGAAATTGTCTCTTTCCGACAACAATCTTGAAGGATCTTCATATTTTGAAGGTACGTTATTCCTCGCACTTCTATGTGTACTTTGATACATCTATATCCAGACACCTTTCTCTTTTTATTTATTTAATTGTTTTTGGTGAGAGTCCAATTCTTTATATTATAAATAAATACATATTAATTCTATATTTATCATAGTCGATTGAGCATGAAGGGATACGGTAATGCTACGTATGTGCCCTCTTTAGATTAAAGTATGCAATGGGAGTGTTTCCCTACTTTTGCTTTATTGGATTGTTTTTTTGGTTGTATGCGGAACTAGCGAATTTGCATAACTTGCAATTATTGGATTTGAGTTTAAATGCAATTAAAGCCTCCTTTCAAATGATCCAAGGTACGTAAAAATAAGTGAAACAGCTTACACTTATTTAGATCCAAAACTTCTTGAATTTGAACAAACTGATCAGGTGTCTCATTCACCATTTTTCTCTCTCTATAATATATGATCTTAATTGCAGGTTTCGAAAGATTTGGTGGATTACAAATGCTAGAGGTCCTTGACCTTTCAGATAATTTGTTAAATAACAGCATCCTTCCATCTTTGGGTACTGTCAAGTCCCTTAGGAAATTGTCCCTTTCTGGCAACAATCTCAAAGGATCTTCATATTTTGAAGGTATGTTACTCCTTGTACAATTGAGACAATTCAAGAAATGTTCTGTATGCCACTCTTTAGACCAAAGTATGCATTTTGACATTAATTATTTCCTTATTTACTTTTACTTTTATATTGGGTGCAGAATTCTTATCTAATATGCATATGTTGCAGTCATTGGATCTGAGTTCTAATTTAATCAATGGGACACTCCCAGGTAAGAAAATTGAGTAATGTGCTCTTCAATTGGTCCCTTTAGTCCACTAATTAACATCTCATTATTGATTATTTACATTTCACCAACAAAGAAACAAACAGAAAAACAAGTGAAAACAGAGGTGGTCGGAGGAAAACACAAGGCTAAATTCCTTCGTTTAGAAGGGCAAATCTTTCTTAAAATTTTTACTGATGGTCCAAGGTAGGCCAAAACAGAGTCTAAACAGAGAAAGGTTGTTGGAGATATTTCCAAGCTTATTAATTACATATTAATTAGGCCTAAGATTTAATCAGAGACCTTAAGCGGCTTGACTTCACTGACTTCATTAATTTATATAGAGATGTTTGACTTGACTTGACTTGACTTGATTAATTTTCTTAATGCGGCTGCAGGCTTGTGTCAATTGAGGAACCTTCATGAGTTAGATCTTAGTTGGAATGATTTTGAAGGGGTTCTTCCTCCATGTCTCAAAAATTTAACAACTCTCAGGAAGTTAGATCTGTCACATAACAATTTTAATGGAAGCATCCCCTCATCTCTCATACCCAGCCTTACATCCCTCGTTTCCATTTCTTTGAGCTATAATGATTTTGATGGCCTGTTCCCATTCATCTCCTTTGCTAACCATTCCAACCTTGAATCAATTGACCTTTGTAGTGCTGGAGACAAATTCAAAGTGGAAACTGAATATCCTTCTTGGGTTCCTCCATTCCAATTGAAGGCACTCCTTTTGTCAAACAACAATCTCAATGTTATTCCAACATTTCTCAATAACCAATCCAACTTGAGAATGGTTGATCTCTCCAGTAACAACCTGAGCGGAACTTTCCCCAATTGGTTGCTGGAGAACAATAAAATGTTAGGAGTTCTAATCCTGAGAAATAATTCATTAAGTGGTCATAGTGTCCACAAGGCTGCATACTCTATAGACATGTCGAACAATGGCATTAATGGACTGCTTCAAGAAAGCATCGGAAGGATCTTACCAAACATAAAGTACTTGGATCTATCCCAAAATTACTTTGAGGGTGACGTTCCTTCATCAATAGCTAACATGAAAAGGTTGCAATATTTAGATCTGTCCAATAATAATTTCTCAGGAGAAATTCCAGTAGGGATGGCCACAAGTTGCAATAACCTGCTTATTTTAAAACTTTCAAATAATAGATTGCAGGGTGAAATACTTCCTCCATATTTTAATTGGACTCAATTGATTGCATTACATTTGGACAACAACTCATTCTCGGGGAATATCTTAACTGGGTTGTCCAAATGCTCTGAATTAGAATTTCTGGATATTGGAAAGAATTGGTTAAGAGGAAGAATACCTAATTGGATTGGTAACCTCACAAACCTGTACACACTCGTCATGCGGGGTAATTCTTTACAAGGAAACATCCCAGTTGAGTTTTATAAGCTTCAGCAAGTCAAGTTCCTTGACCTTTCCCAAAATTTACTTTTGGGTTCAATACCATCAATATTGAACTCAACAAGTTTACAACATCTACACCTGGAAGGGAACAGGTTCACTAGGACTCCACCACCAACTCTACGTTTCAATGATTCATCTCTTTTGACATTGGACATTGGAGATAATGACTTATATGGTGTTATGCCAAACTGGATAGGTGGCCTTTCTGATTTGAGAGTTCTTCGCTTGAAACAAAATCATTTCAGTGGTTCAATACCGAATTACATCTGCCAATTGTCGAGGATATATGTAATGGATCTTTCCCATAATGCCCTTTCTGGATCAATACCACAATGTTTGAATAACATTTCGTTTGGGAGAGGCACAAGAGATATTAGCGCCCTTGATTACTACAATTCCATTGAATCTTTATACCTCAGTTATTATGAAGACAATGGCAGGATATCGAGTCCATTAGAAGAGGTTGAGCTCATTATGAAAGATAGGTCCGACTCTTACAAAGGTATCAGTCTTAATTTGTTGTCTGCATTAGATTTATCCTGTAATAACTTAACAAATGGCATCCCATCTGAAATAGGAGAACTAAATGGAATTATTGGTTTAAACTTGTCTCACAATCAGCTAACTGGACCCATTCCAAGAACCTTGTCAAACCTAACCCAAGTAGAGAGTTTGGACCTTTCCTACAACAACCTGAGTGGGGAGATCCCTTCAGAATTATCCATACTATGCTCATTGGAGGTCTTCACTGTGGCACACAACAACTTATCTGGTAAGCTACCAGAGATGAAGGCACAATTTGGGACGTTCACAAGCACCAGTTATGAAGGCAACCCATTCCTTTGTGGTCCACCATTACCAAGAGATTGTTCATCAACAGCACCTTCAATTGGAGTTAGGAATGATGATGATGATGATTATGATATCGACATCAGTGCTTTATATGCAAGTTTTGCCGCTTCCTATGTCATTACCTTGTTTGGATTTGCAGCAGTTCTCTACATCAATCCTTATTGGCGGAGAATGTGGTTCCGTTTCATTGAGCAATGTATCGATTCATGTCATGAATTTGTGTGTGATACCTGGTACAAGTTAGTCATCCGTGCATCTACTTAAGATAGTTTCCTCTATCTTGTTTTATAATATGTATAATCTTTTTTTTTTGGTACAATGTATAATCTTGATTAAGAGAGTGAAACCATGTAATAATAGCCCGTGGGAGTGAATGTCTCGGATCCAATTTCTCATTCGCTATGTGGGGGATGGAAAATAAATTAAAGGATGCCCTTTTTTTTATTATTATTTCTTTCTAATGCCTTCAAATCCTTTAACATGGCTTATGAGTTGTAAATTCTACCTGCCTTTGATTCTCATGGTCAATCATTACTCTCTTTTTTTATTTTTATTTATTTATGTAAAACCGTGCATGATGGCCTCCAATTCAATCCCAATCAAGGTTCTATAACTTGGGATTGGTGAAGGCTAATATTGATCCAAATCAGGTTGGATCAGATCATATCGGGTAAATTTTTTGCCCCTGCTTTTTTTTTTTTATAAAATAATCAATTTTTATTATATTTTTATCCTTGGCCCTATCTGATCTATTAGGATTGGAAATTCGGTCCTGATCTTTATTTAAGATTTTTGTTATAATCCCCTAGAAATTTTCCTCCTTATAATTGTACAGGATGAAGGCACATGAGAGATCTTGTAACTAATTGAATATTGATAGCAATTGTTTTTGTCGGGAAGGGAAGGATGACCCCATTGCACTGCTATTGCATGCTCAATAACTGGAAGGGGTTTCGGACCACAGAAGAAAAGGTCAGTCAAACCCTCACGCCTCACTGGGAAAATTCCTCATAGGTTGCTCGGCAAAAGAGAAAGGTATCATCTGTGAACAGTAAGTGGTTTATTTCTAAAGCATTTCTAGCAATGCTTGATAACCTTTTTGAAGAGGATTGAGAATCCATATGGTTATTTGAGGAGTTGATGAGAATAGTCATGGTAGTAGGACAAAGATGTACGGGCTTAGAGGGCATCTTTATCCGATTCTTATAGGAGGTTCAATGGATTCGAAGGAGCTTCTTCAAGCTTGATTGAGAAATAACAGTGGAAAAGGTGGCAGATGAGGTTACTATTATAAGAGCCTAAAAATAAAAAAATATATCCCTGAACGAATCCCATTCTGGGTCAGGTTTCTAAAAATATATAGCTTTGGGAACATGTCTAATTTTAGAGCCCCCCTTCTCCTTTTTTATATGGTGGAGGATCTTATGGGCAATGATATTGATGTTGTCAGAGATAAGGTGGCTTAAAAGGGAAAGATGAAAAGACTGAGAAGGGGTTTAAGTCTCAATGAGAGAATCTTTGTAGTGATCGTATAGGAAACATTGTAGCGACTGATAGGTCTAAAAGCCACAATCTCACAAGAGCCTTTCCCTTTTGGGGATCAGGGTAATGAGCGTGTGATTGACTCCAAAGGAGAGAATTTCATAAGAGAAAAAATTTAATAAGGAAATGATATTAGGTTTGATCAAAAAGGTCCAGTAAATGGTTGTCGGCATACCTTCTACACCAAGAGCTTTATGGGAACCCATACTAAAGGTAACTGCATGGATATACTCTTTGGAGGGGGAGGGGGATAGATTAAAGCAAAATAGATGGAGATATAGGTGGAGATGAGTTAAGCAGAATAGGTGTATGGTCTAATCAAATTGATGGGAGTAATTAGAGGCATGCATGGTTCCAGAAGGATGTCCAAAGGTGGGAGCAAAGGCATCGGTCAAAGTGTTCGAAGATGGTATTTGGAGGTTTCTGATTATTTGTCCAAATGTACCATGACCCACATGAGTTTATTTCTTGCAGTTCAAAAAAGACATTGTTTGTTTAAGTGCTACAGCGGTGGTGGGAAGGCTTTGAGTGAAAGATTTCCCTCCCAATTTATCTTTTCTCAATAATCTCATTGAAATCACCAATGATAACTAAAGGTATTGAGATGGACGATAGGAAGTCGATAGGGTTTCCCAGAAGGCAGCCCAATTAGATGGGTTTGGTGGTGCATAGATGCAAATGAAGCACCAACCCCTTCCCAGGGCTTGGTCACAAATAGTAACGACATTGGTCCTTTAAAATAGTTTCATTTATTAGCCGAGTAGTGTGGCTTAAGAGCCAAAGTCACCTATGACCTTTCTTCCCATGTCCTTCATGACCCCCAACTGTAATGATTTTTTTAGAAGAGAGAGGGGAAGGAGTTTATGGTCTACTGAAGTCATTTTGGTCTCACATAGGAACAAAAAATCTGGACTAAAGTTAGAAAAATGATTATTTAAGGCTCTCCTGGTGATTTTGGAGCCAAGACCTCATACATTCCAAATAGGGATCTGTATGGGTTACACTTGAAATGGTGGAGGAAACAAAACAACAAAAGAGAGAGCCTAATACAGATAGCAGTAAGCACAACTAGGAAATTATTCAGCAGTAGAGGTTAATTTACCGAATGGTGGGAAGGAGAGGTCCCTCTGTGCTAGACCTTGCTGTCACCACCTTCCCAGAGACATAACTGATATTTTCTTATGCAAATAATGGTGGTGCTCATCCTCGGTTTTCACCTCACAAACCCACAATTTTCATTTCTCCACTAAAGGGCCAGGAGAATAAGAAATTGATTATTTGGGATACGACCTTGGCAACAAGGCCAACCTCAAAATCCTCTTCTTCATCGGTTTCATACTCTCTCTTCTGGTTCATTTTAACATTAGATCATTAAGGTGATGGGGGATTGCTGCTCCTAGGAGATCCATTTGATTTTCCTTGATCAAGATCTCCTTTCTCATCAAGAGCCCGGTGAGATTAGCCATAAGCATAAGACATTGGTGGTGTAGGTGTTATTCTTCTTCGCCTAAAGTGATTTTTTGAGTCGAGAGGTGGTTCGGTTTTGGATCAGGAACCTTGATTTGGCTTTCAGGCATGGCCTGTTTGAGGTATTTGAAATACAAGGGCAGTAGTGATGATGGTAATGGGGCCAGGGTTATTTAAGAAGATGCCTGGTAACTTTTTCAATTGGAAAAGTAAAGAGGTTAACGGGATTAATGGTGGTTAGTCAAAGGGACAGGGTGGGGGTGGGGTTGCCGTCGTCTTGCACAATTGGTCCTTTTTGCTGAAAAGGAAGTAGTATAAGAGTTACCTTCCTTGTGAAAAGAAGAATGAACCATTTGTTCTTTTAAAGGTGGAGAGGGTGAAGGCTAGTGAAAGTGCGGGTTGGAAATTCCATTAACACAACTGGGATAGTTTTGAGATAGTGGATGATACCTCGTGGTGGTAGAAGAGAGTTTTTCTACTCCAAAGAAGGCAAAAGTGTAGTATTTGTGGCTCCTACTTTTGCAAAGGTGGGTTAGGCCCTAGCTCTCCCACTAGCTATGAGATCTGCTCTCCATGTAGGCAACAGACATGCGATCTTGCACTTTGAATGCCTCTCTTTGAGTCTCTGTTTGTTGCCTCATCGTTGCCAGCCTCCTTTGGAGATTATCAGTTGTTAATGATATCAAAATCATCCAGGTTGAGTTTGATTCTAGTTGTTTCCACCATATTCCTAGGATAATATTTTGGCCCATTTATCTGAGTGGGTAGTTAGTTTCCCTTATCGGGGTCTTCGGTCTTCTCATTTCTCGAGTTCTATTGAGTTTGAGAATTGGATATTGTACAACAATTTTCCCCTCAGAGGCTTTATATATTTTGCCCCAATTAAGAGGTCTTTGCACCAAAAATAAAATAAAAACGTGGTAATAAAAATGATAAGAAGATACCGCAAAGTGATATTTTAGGTACTTGAGTTCAATCATAAATAAAGGAGAAAGAATGGATGATGTTGCATGAAAGATTAGAACAAAGTAAATGAAGTAAAGTTGTGCATTCAGAGTGTTGTGCGACTGTAATATTCTTTTAAAAATCAAAGAGAACTTTTATTCGATAGTTATACGACCAACAATGAAATGTGGCGTTGAATATTAGGCAATAGTAAAACAACATATAAAAAAATTTAGTGTAGCCGAAATGAGGAAGATATGATTGATGGGTGAAAAAAAAAACTAGAAAACATAAAATAAGGAATGAACAAATTATAACTAATATAAGTGTGACTCTAATACATTGTAAGTTGAGAGAATGTTGTTTGAGGTGCACCGACTAATTTAGGTGTTAACTCTAATACATGATAAGTTGAAAGAATATTGTTTGAGAAACACGGACATGTACAATAGAAGCCTTTGAATACCTCAGTAATTAGCTGTGATAATTCAAAGGATTCAAATTATAGGAACAGAAAGGGGCAGTTATATACCTAAACTAATACCAATAGAAGCAGCGAGGAAAGACATGCACAGCTTAGAACTAATAGCAAACATGTCTCTTTGTAATATTTATTGAAAAAAAGACTCAAATAGCCAATCCCATTTAGTTGGGATGAAACTAAGTTGAGTTGAGTAGGAATACTTCCCTCAATAGAAAAAACCGAGGCTTGGAAGAGGCTTAAAAGGGGAACCAATCTTTCATCGTGGCATATCAAAAGCCCCAGCTTTTCAATGATAGTCACAAAGCCTCCAATAAGATGAGCTTTCATAGCCTTTATTGAAATTGAGGAACCAAAGATTATTGGGAACTGTCAGATGCCTCTGTTTCTGATCTCATGAGTGGCAAATTCTCAAAATATATTGATCAGGTGCTTCTAGACAATAGTTAAGAGGGACAAAAAAAAAAACGAAAGAAAATTTTGCACCTTGGTTATATATAAACTATTAAAGTCCTGAAACTAATGGCATTACTTAGTACACAAGTTCAAATCCCCTTAATCCTGAGAATAGAAAGAAAAACAGAATATCATAAAGACATGAGATCTTTAATTACCACTTTCTTGACTGAGATCTTTAATTACCACTTTCTTGGCTGCCTGAAACTATTAACTCAGCAAAGGTCCTCTGGAAAGCTCTGCACAGTTCTTGGTTGCAAATCTTTGACCTATGACGGTAAGCAATCCAACCATTCCCACCGGAATGTGCTCTATAAATGCACCCAGTACCTTGGACTTTTAACACTAAAGTTGCTCCATTCGGTGTAAAGTATTCATTAATAAAAGCGCTTTACAGGAATACAATTCCTCAGGATCATTGCCAGAACATTACATGTGGAGGTTCATCATTGTGACTTTGAATAGTTTCTGGTCTTGTACAATGCCTTCCCGGTCATACCTAGGCTCTGTTTCTTCTGCCACAACACTTCAATATATCCACAACAACTACTTCAAACTGGTCTAATGACATGAACAAGACCCACTTCAAACAAGTTTAGGAAGGTAACCACCAGTATTGGTGTGCAGTCTCTTGTTTCTTTCTCTTTTTAACAACTGAAGCTCAACAATATAATGCTGAGCATAAAATCCATCTTGAGCACCTCTGCGGGTGCCGAACCAATAAATTATGGGCATGACATTGTAAATAGCTTTCTGTTTGAATTTTCACTTTTGGTGAATCCTAGTTTTGGATCATCCAGGATTTTCTGTGTTCAATGATGAATGTACAAGCATATCAAAGAAAAATGGACTTGAGTAGTAAGTGAAAGAATGACCCCCTTTGGGTCTTCCACCATTATTTTTTTATCGAAACCTTCGCCTCAACTCCAATACAGTGCAGATAATCATCTCGACAACCAACATAAATTCGGCCACCAATCATCACAGGTGAAGAGAAAATATCTCCTAGAAGGTTCATGTGTGCAAATTCCTGCACCATTGGGTCCACCAACTCTTTCACTTGCTGATTCCCATATGTTGTGGCATTTGAGTTGATTTGAAGCAAATATATGCTTCCTGAACTGCCGCAAATGCAAGCCAACCTGGAGAGATGGTGGACATCAAGACAGTTTCATTACCATAAAGATGACAGGACTAACAAAGATTACCTGTCTGCCAGAGGAGACGGATCAGATAATTGCATATTCTCATCAACATACGCAGATGAAGTAATTGGTTCTCCAACATCATATTGCCAGAGCAGATGCCCTCCTTCCTGATCAAAAGATAACCCCACTTTACTATGAATGTAATTACCTACTGACAATTGAAACAGTTCCGAAATGATAAAATCTTTGCGTCTACACTAATGCAAATTGGTATCTTTTGAATCCAAGCTTAGGAACCAAGAATATAGGTTCTGCAAAAGGGGTGGATTTTCCAGGTTCCAAGAGGATAGAAAATAGACAAAGATGATACTGGGATTATGACAAAAGTTAGGATAGAAAATATAAATTATCAAATCCAAAAATTAAATAAGAGAATTAACAGATTCAGAAGGTAAAATTGTAAAGTGGAATTTGCAAAGGAAAACTGAAACATAAGAAGATCATTGAGTTTTAAGAACAAGTGAAATCAAAAGGAAACTGAGAACTCAGTTAATACTGATCTGATTAAAGCTAGAAATCAATGGTTAATGACCACAGAACCTTAGCTACTGAATTTCAGAGAAAACTAAGCAGCAACAAGTGAGATATGACATGAATTAGACGGTTGAAAAGTCATTTAGTTAGAAAATCGACCTGGAATTATGCAATCCAGGTTTCAAAAACCATGGCTTCGATCTCTTACGGGCCCCCCAAGTGTAAACAGCCCAAACAATGAGGCTAATGGTAGTTCTGTAATTAACCAGAGTTTTAAAGGGTTACTAAGGCAGATAAGGAGGGAAGGGATAGGATAGGAATTACAAATTAAAGAATAAGGGTAGTCTTGACATTAGCATAAAATAAGGATATAACAAAAGTAAGAATAGAAAGGAGGGTATTTTTTGAAGAAGGCAAATATTCTGACAAATAAAACACCATCTCTTTAGTAATTTCATCTTCTAGCTCTATGTGAAGTGACGTGGCAGATATCATAGAATTTCCTATAAGCATAGGTTTGTTTTACTGGATCAAGTTTTTGCTGATTCTATGATCCACATCCAAATCAAGTACATTCTTCTTGAAAAAGCAAAAAAAATTGGCCAGGGATAATTAACTCCTAGATCTGCTGAATACGAGCAACAACCACCAAACACTTCGTTATCAATAGAAATAAGACTACAGATACTAGTTCTGGCGTGCGAAAGGATAGCAGGTCTAGTTTCAGGCTAATATCTCATGATAAAGGAGTTGCCTGGGGACAGGGATCTAGGATTTATCAGGTCGATGTGGTTTGCAGAAGTGGAGTTCCAGAGAACTCATTTCAAACAAAAATTACAAGTAGCAACAGAGAAGGGGAACAGTAGCAGACAAGGAGGACAGAATATGGACAAGGAATGGGAATAAGAATAACGAGAAAAGAAAGGTAGAAGAAATAAAGAAAGGGATGGGAAGGAGGAAGAAAAGAGCTTAGCGGGAAAGATGGAAAACTGTATCGATAGGGGAAATGAGAGGATTATGCAGCCAACTCTTGGCGCCAGCAGCAAATCAATTCATTCCTTAAATCTCTTTCTGTGGAAATTGTTGGATTACAATTACTTAAATGAAGAGAGAACTCCTAACCACTTTCCAAAACAGAAATAGAATGTAACTACGAAACTAGCAATAAACAGTGTTAGAGCAAACGACAAAGAGAAACGAAGAAAAGTAAAACAGATTTACACAAGACACAGCGATTTAACGAGGTTCCAACACAGAACAGATTTACGCAAGACACGGAGATGATTCACTATGTTGGAAGAAAGGTTACAGTGGAGATCTCTCAAGAACACCCAAATCATAGCAAGAAACTCTCGCCCAGAAACCCTAATAGGAAAATCCCCAAATCTCACTTACTTACATAACAGGACAATAGTACATATATATACTCCTTCAGGTCGGGTCGATACAACGGGCTGCCGTCACAGACCTTAAAAAAAAAAAATCCCATTTGGGTCGCCACCAAAATATGTCGGAGCAGTTCAAGAATTCAAGACAAACATAACAAACAAGAAAGGAAACTATCTCCGATGGTACCAACAAAATAAAATGAATAAATAAAATATTATAAGTAACTCACGACAGAGGCTATATACCTGCTAGGGAGACTCATGGAGAGCTCGAGAGCTTACAAGAAAGACCTCCATATGGTCTTTATCGACCTAGAAAAAGCCTATGACAGATTCCCTACAGAATTAATTTGGCATGGATTGGAGAAGAGAAGGGTGTCAAGTAGATGTGGATATAATTAAAGACATAGATGAGGGCGTGGTGACTAGTATGAGGACCGTAGGAGGTCAAGGTAGTGTGTTCCCAATTACAATTGAGATACACCAAGGTTCAACTTTAAGCCCTTATTTATTTACGCTTATCATGGATAATTTAACCAAGAGCATCCAAGGTGATATTCTATGGTATATGCTTTTTGCCGATGATATTGTTCTCGTGGATGAAACAATAACATGGATTAATGACAAGTTGGAATTATGGAGATCTACCATGGAGTATTTGGTGTGTAAACTTTAGGAGAGAGAGAGAGAGATACAACAAAATAGCTATTTCAAATATCTGGGGTCGATAAAAAATGAGGGTGATATATAAGATGATGTTCCTCACAGAATTAAAGTAGGATGGATGAAGTGAAGAGGGGCCTTTGGAGTGTTGTCATCGACATACTCCTCTGATGCTTAAAAGAAAATTCTACAAGACTGTTATAAGACCGGCTATGAGGTATGAAGTGGAATGTTGGGTAGTCAAGAAACGTAACATAGATCAATTGAGAGTAGTAGAGATGAAGATGTTGAGATGGATGTGTGACAAAACTAAGAGAGAGTAACAAATGACCAGGTTAGAACTGATTTGGGAGTAGCCACGATTCAATACAAGTTCCGAGAATGTTGACTAAGGTGGTATGGTCATGTTGAACGTAGACCTAGGGATGCCCCGATAAGGAGTGGTGACCAGATCCACATGGAATAAGCTAAAAGAGGTAGGGACAGACCTAAGATGACCATTGATGAGGTTGTAAAAATAGGCATGCAGAGGCTAGGTCTTGACTCTAGTGTGACCTCAAACAAAGCTGTTTGGAGGCCAAAGATCCATGTTGCCGACCAATTTTAGGTGTGGTGTTCCTGTGGTGTTTCTTTCTTTTTTCCATTTCTATTTCCTCTTCTTTTTTCCCTTTTTTTTCCCCCTCTCTATGTTTCCTTTTATTGTCCATCTTGTGGATCCATCTAGCCGACCCCATTGAATTGGGAAAAAGGCTAAGTTGTTGTTGGTGGTGGTGGTGTATTACAAGTAATCCAAAATCAATAATTAAGTAAATCACTGCCAGCCCCCTTTGGACAAAAAACTTGGTTTGGGTTTCCAGATTCGATCATGTCAGTTCAGCCACGACAGCACTACTGCATCATTAAAACTTGAAGTAATAATAAGAAAAATAAACGTAAGAAAAGGTGTAGTACCACCTGCTGAGGCTTTGGAACCCGCCAAAAGCCCGAGAGAATCCAACAAACTGAATTCACAATAGAATAGTTGCATAAATTGAAAATTGTATTACTCAAACTCATATGCCTGAATGGCTATATATATATATATATATATATATATATATAATCTTTAAACTGAAACCAAAAATGACTTAGAAATAGCCAAAGCAACTAATAATCAAACTAGCTACTAAATTGACCAATAAACAACTCCTATTCTAAACCTCCAATAACTAACAACATAAAAAATGTAATCCTAACTGATACGCATATTATAAGCTCATTACAATGAGAACCCATTGGACCAAAGGCCCAACACATATTTAACTTAACCCAAACCTTATTTGCACTAAAATAAGCCACTTCTGTGATTTCCTGCATCATATACGTTTAGACTTTCAGGCCAAATCCATCCATCAAGTGTGGACATGCATTGGATTGGCTGAACAAATATGATAGGCTATGGCCTAAGAATTACAGGCCAACCAACTCTGCTCAATGATAGTAGAAGGGGTTTTCTGTAGCTCTCTCTCCCGTCTCCCTTGTTGATGCCTCTTCTCTCTTCTATTTCTTCCCCATCGATAACTATTTTCTCACTCCCCTTCCCTACCTACTATAGATCAATTTTCCTTCAGGGAAGCAAATCAGCTAATCCCTGGAGAAGACTGAGCAGTGAAATTTTTTTCATTTTTGGCGTGCCACCAAAGAAGACGAAGAAAAAGAGGAGGAAGAAGATGTTGCAGCAGCAACAAGGGCAATGGATTCATCATAACCATACATGAGTAAAGGATATTAACTTCCAAAACTTTATACAAGGACAATGGATTCATCATAATCGTACATGAGTCTGAGAGCTTACCAACTCAAATGAATACACGCTTCCATTTCTAGAACATATAAGCACCTAACAAGGAACGGAAGATTCATTGTATCAGCGATCTTACAGCATAGTTAAGTACAAAATCCCTGATATGTAAAGTAGGATACAGTATGCAATATGCAAATTGATAACCATGGTTGCTGGATCTGACTCTAGAATCTAGAATCTAGATAATTACCAAAGAAAAAAAATTTATTTTTAGTCGTGGACCTCTTTTTTTTTTCTTTTCTTTTTTTTGGGTGAGTAAATAAATGCATTAAAGAAAAGGGGGAGGGAGATTACAGCCCTGAAAGGGGAAACAAACCCTAAAAGGGTAACAAAAGCCCACATGGGCAAAAGACAGGAGCTAAGAAGCCCATTCAACATCCAAGACCCAAAAAGGCTTCAAGATTCACAAGTCCAATACATCATAAAAGCCCACATTGGCTTAAAAACAAAGCAAGGAAGCCCATCCAAGGGTAACCAAGTCAAATCCAGTTAGGGTTTGTGGAAACCCTAACAAACATCTCTTCTCATCATCTAACCACCCGCCAAGGAAGCATTTCCGGCGAGGGGAGCTGCCTCTTGGAGGGCGCTGGCCTTACGGAGGGCCGTCTCTCTCTCTGGACCTTATTTATACTGGAAATATGAGTTAATAGTGCCTGCAACTCTTCTTTCAAATGAGAAAGCCAGTTGATCATGACAAGAATGTTGATAGAAGCACGAAGGGGAAACAGGAAATAGAAGAGAAAGCAGGGTAATGATTGTAGTCAATTAGAAAGATTGGGAAGAGAGAGAGGTCGTGTTGTTGTTGATTGTATCATTTGGTAGGTTTTGCTCTGTTTTCAATGAATCTAATTATTTACCCTCAAAAAAATAAAGAGGAATGATTTTCTATATTTTGGATTTTCTTTTAAAAAAGCCTCTTGTTACACTTTTTTTCCTAGTTGTATTAGAACTTAATCTCAATTAATGAAAGATCCAGCAATGAACGGATCACCATGGAAATTGAGTATTTCCTAGTTGCGCCTTAGAGTTAGTGTGAAAATACAAACAAGTTAGATGCCTATATCAAAAAGAACTTACTTGAGAGGGAATGACATAAGATGTGCATGCTCCAGCAAATAGTGGACCCCCTGTTACTACCTGTATAACACCATCAAATCACTGGTAGTGAATCTAACAGATAGAAGAATTACCATCCATGTTTCATAACAATATAAATGTTGTATCAGGTAAGATAATATCCAGTGGCAGCCCAGTAATTAGATTGAAGTTCAAAAAGGTGGAATCAGAATTTTGCAAATAATCAGAAATTCCCAATGTTTAAATGGGGGTTTAGAAGTGTGGGCACAAGTGGGAATTTGATTTATTGTTCAGGGTCGGAATTGGAACTATAGGTAATTAAAGTACAAAGGTTATAAAAGGGTTTAGATTTATTTGCTAGGGGTAAACTAGGAAGGGACAAGACTCAATGGCAGATGGGAGAAAGAGAGGGTCATTAATATGGGAGACTAAAAGAATGAAAGAAAGATGGGCTCGTATGATGAGAGAGGGTAATCTTGGAATGGACAAAATTCAGTGGCAAGGTGTAAAATACTAAGGAAAGAAGGGACAATCTGATTGTTGGGGTTAAGGACATTAATTACTTCAGATAAGGAGAAGAACATGAGTCGTCTTCAACCTCCAGCCAAGGAAAGAGGCGGGAAACTCAAGTCGATTCAGGTGAGGTATCTTCATCAATAGGACTCCAAACCAAACAAGATTTCAGGTTTAAGTTCCTAACCCTTCAGCCTCTAAGAAACATCCAACAACAGACCTTGTAATTAGATAATGTGTTCATATTAATTGCTTAGAGTAGATCTGGGCAAAGTCTCACAGACCAGATCTGGTTATGACTTCAATTCTCACTATAGGAGCTTCAACAGCGGCCAAACTCCTAGGGTTTCAGTCACCCAAGGGAAGGGAACCTTTGACCAAAGCTTCAGCCTAAGCAGGTCAAACACGAAGGAGATCAGTGAACTTATGTAGGTCTGTAACTGTCACCAGAAACAGAGTAATTACAGATAAGGAGAAAATACAGCAGGAAATGAAGAAGAAGAAGAGGGGAGGGGGGTAGAGGGACACTTCCCAGCGAGGGATCCAGGAAATAAATTCAGGAAGAGAAAGAAAGACAGGAGAGAATTTGCAATTTCTGTCCAGAACAAAGATTGGGAAAGAACCAGAAATAAGAAAGAGGGAGGTCGGCTAGAAGAAGGGGGAATTCTCGGAGAGTAGAAAGGGTGGGGGGGAAGAGAGCACAGCCACGCAGGCTTTGGCCACAAGTCATTCAATTCATTACTCATTCAATAACCCCAAAACTTGGGTTACATGCTTAATTTATACTAAACTAAAATTAAAGCCTCCTAATTAAAGTCTTGAGACTAAAATAAAAATAAAATCTCCAAAAACCTAGACTAATAGAATTAGAAACAAAGCAGGACTCAAATTGGAAACTTCTTACCTATTTGGAAACTACCCAAAAATAAAAGATTAAAATATTCCCCAATAAAATAAAATCATAAAAGATTCTAATAACCTTGAACCCAAATCAGTAACGTTGATCCCAAACTGGATCTGGTTCTTGGTCCAGGCTTTGCAGCGGGTTTGGGTCGATCCATCAAAGCGCTACTACATCAAAGACCCTCAATAAATACATCAGTCAATTGTTCACTGCTAGGAACAAACGGCACAGTGATAAGACCCATATCTAGTTTCTCTTTGATTAAGTGCCAATCAATCTCCACATGTTTGGTTCGCTCATGCTGGATTGGGTTGTGAGCAATGCTGATGGAAGATTTTCTATCACAAAATAGCTTCATAGGAAGAGTTGCAAGGACAACCAAATCTGTGGGAAGACTATGAAGCCACAGAAGCTCACAAATGCCATGGGCCATAGCACAGAACTCTGCTTTAGCACTAGATTGGGCAACAATTGCTTGCTTCTCGCCTCACAAGGTAACAAGGTTACCACCAACAAAAGTGCCATAGCCAGTGGTAAACCTACAATCATCAGGTGAGCCTGTCCAACATAGTTTTTAAGGCGCTACTAAGGCGACGCCTTACTAGCGCCTTGGCGCTGATGCAGTCTAGAGATGGTAAGGCAGTGCTCCGCCCTACGTGAAGTGGTGCCTTATGGGTTTTTTTTTTTTAAACACATTTTAAAATTACTTGATGAAGATTCCAAATATAGATTTTTTATTGGTAGGTGTATGATTTTATTAACACTTGAGATATATGGGATCAGCTTTACTCCACCAAAAATAACCAAAACAAACAAAAGAAAAACACGATTCACAAACAGGGTTTGGATTTTTTCAAGGGTATTAAGAAAGGGCTTTGAGAAGGAATCAAGGAACAAGGAAGAACCACTTTTCTAGGCGACCATTTTGCTCCGGCAGCGGTGAGCTTCATTCTTCATTGACAGGAGTAGAAATATAGTGGATGATCTTAGGGCTTAGGCACTCATTTTGGCATCATAGAGGTAAGTATAATAAATACTTGTATTTTTTGTCTTCTTTTCTTTATTTTTATAATTTTGCTTCATAATTATGTATTTATATTATATGTTAATATGTTATGATGATTGATGATTGATGATTGATGATTGATGAAGATGAACTTAGTTTATTCACTTATTGATTTGTTTTCTTGATGAATATCTTACATTGGTATGAATATGAACCTTTAATATTTATTTAACATATGAGTAATAGGATTCAACTAGGATTTGAGCCAAATAGATTGGTTTTATAAAAAAATTACACAGGAACGCTTTAGTCAATAAGGCGACGCTTTATGCCCGTCTTATCGCTAAGGTGCTCCGAAAGACCCTCAAACGCTTCCATCGCCTTACCGCCTTAAAAACTATGTTGTCCAATCAACATCCTTGAAGGCCTCGACCTGAATGTGATCATGAGGAGAAAAAAAGGATGTCACGTCCTAGGGCAGATTTTAAGTAATGGAGAATGTGCAGCACGGCTTCCATGTCTGCCAAGTAAGGATCATGCTTGTACTGGCTAACCAAGCTAACAACAAATGCTATATCGAGGCATGTATGAGAAAGATTGATATCTCCCCTTATCCATAGGATCACCTTCCTTGCTAACCAGGTGACCATTAGCATCAATATGAGTATCTTCCAGCTTGCACCCCAGCATACCTGTCTCAGAAAGAAGGTCAAGCAAAATACTTTCACTGGGCAAGTAGATTCCACGAGAAGACTTGGCAACTTCAATACCAAGTAATGAAGTCGTCTAAGATCTTTAATCTCAAATTCATCACCCAGGTACTTCTTGAGGCTAGTATTCTTTCTAAGGTCCTCACTTGTAACAACGTTATCATCTATATAGATGATCAAGATAGCAATCTTTCCACCAGATCTCTTGATGAAAAGAGTGTGGTGTGGTCGGCATTGCTTTGAGAGCAGCCTATAGCAATCATAGCCTTGTGAAACCACCCGAACCAAGAACGAGGGGATTGCTTCAGCCCCATATAATGCACGCTTCAGCTTGCACACCTTCCTTTGATTTTAAAAGCAAGCTAATCCAGGAGGAATGTCCGTATACACTCCTCTTCAAGTTCCCCATGAAGGAATGCATTCTTCACATCCAGTTGTTGAAGGTCCCAACGTAAGTCAACAACATAGAATAAGATAACACAGATTGTGTTCATCTTAGCCATTGGAGCAAATGTCTCCTGGTAGTCAATCCCATAAGTCTAAGTGAAGCCCTTGGCAACAAGTTTAACCTTGTAATGTTCTAGTGTACCATCAGCCTTCTGCTTAACTGTGACGACCCACCTACAACCAATTGCCTTCTTCTGTGAGGGAAGACACACTAGATCCCAAGTATCATTCTTCCTTAGAGCCTGCATCTTCTCAACCATAGTTGCCTACTATTGTGAGTATGCACTCGCTTCCTACCAGGTATGGGGAATAGATTATGGTAAGATGGAGAAAGTGAGTCATAAGTAACAATTTTAGCAATAGGATGTAAAGTGTAGGACCTAGTGCCTTTGCGAACAGCAATAGGAAACTCAAGAGGAGGGTCAACAATAACAACTGAAACATCAATAGAAGGGGAAAGAGAATTACTTGAGTCCAAGGGAACTTAACCAGATTCGAGAGGAGACGATTGGCATGGTAGAGTAGGTGTAGGATGTGCAGTGATTTGGGTCTGCTATCTATGACAATAAACACACATCTCCAGACAAGGCCGAGTTGGAGTAGGAGTGTTAGTCTCCCCCTGAAATGGAACATCGACAGAGATAACATATGCCAGTGTATTAAGTTCAAGAGGCAGCACATCTTCCACTGTTGAATAACACTCCCCCTGAAGCGGTGGGGCAGTGTAGCAAGATACAGATTCATGAAAGACAACATTTAGCCACAAAACAACGCCGAGTGGGAGGGTGATAACACTGATAGCCTTTATGAGTGACAAAGTACCCCAGAAAAAATGCATCAAATACCGCAAGGATCAAACTTCCAATGAGGATGATGATCACAAGCATAACAGACACAACTGAATACCTTAGGAGGAATAGGAAAAGCAACAGAACCCTAGAGAAGATCCAGATGGGGGCGGAAGTCAAGGACCGAGAAGGCATTCGGTTGATCAAAAGAGTGACAGTTAGAACTGCTTCACTCCAATATTGGGGAGGAGCATGCATCTCAAACATAAGAGAGCTAAAAGATATGCCTAAAAAGACCCTTTGAGTATTTGCGGCCATTGTCACTTCGAAGAATCTTAATAGTAGCATTGAATTGGGTCTGCACCATATGGGGAAACTGTTGAAGGTGATGAAAAACCTTTCCCTTGGATTGCATCATATAGACCCAAGTTGAGCAAAAATGACTATCAATAAAAAAAACAAACCACTAAAAACCATTTATAGACACATAACTTGATAGACACTAAATATCAGAATGTATCGATGAAAAAGGAGTAACATTTTTATTACTAGAAATAGAATAAGTGATTCGAGTTTGTTTGGCCAATACTCATGCTAACAAAAAATTGACTCAACTTACAATGCTTAAAAGAAGGAAAAAGCCTAGCTAAAGTCCCCAAGGGAGGATGTCCCAACCGACAGTGCCACTGTAGTAACTCAGAGATGGAGGTGAAGTAAAAGATGTCTGAAGAGCTTGACTAGAGACCAAAGAAGAGTCATCATCAAGCAGATACAAACCACCACACACCCTACTAAAGCCAATCGTTGCCCTATCACCAAATTCTGAAAAACATAATGAGATGGGAAGAAGGTGACTTTACAATTAAGACTGGAAGTGAGACTACTAATGGACAATAAATTAACAAGGAAGGATGGAACACGCAAAATAGTTAAAAGACATAAAGTAGGATTAAAACTAACAGAGGTCTTTCCCAAAATAGTGGAATGAGTCCCGTTAGCCAATTTAACCTTACCATTACTAGAGCAAGAAGTTTACGGGAAGAAAATAGCCAAAGAACCTATCATGTGATCTGATGCCCCTCGAGTCAATAATTTCATGCGATAGATTGAACAGACATACTATGACCAATGAAATAGGTACCTGAATCTGATGGAGTGGAGTGAGCAGAACTCGTATTTGTAGATGCAAGAGGCTCCATATGATTTAGAAGACACTGAAAGGCAATAAGCTCATCAGATGATAGAGAAACTGATGAGATGCTTGATGCAGAGTCATTGTCGAAGACCTAAACATGGTTGGCCTGACCACGATTACCACAACCTTTGCCAAATGTGTAATAGGGCAGCCATGAAAGCTCCCAACAGTGATTTTTGGTATAATGCTCCTTACCACAGTAGTCGCAATTTATAGGTGCTCTGGTAGAGGAACCACTAGCCCATGGGGCTACACTTTAGGACTGAGTACCGAAGGCAAGAGCAGATCTCTCTATGGGAGTGATAATAGGTTGTGGAAGCATAGTACTATGGCGGTTGTCCTCAAGTTGTGTCATAAAGAAGGCTTGCTCCAAAGTAAGAAAGGGAGACCGACGAAGAACATGAGCCCGCAGTAGGTCGTATTCCACATTTAGCCCTGCCAGGATATCATAGACTCTGATCTTGTCTTCCCGTTTCTGGAAGCCGGTAACATCAACTGGAGTGGTGGGAACATACTCCTCATAGAAGTCTAACTCATGCCACAGAATTCGCAACTCAAAATAGTACTGTGACAAAGTTAGCCCTTATTTTGGTTCAGATTGTGAACCTTCTGGCAAAATTCAAAAACCTAAGCATCATTCCTAATCTAGGAGTCGTGTCCAATGCTGACTTCCATATCTTTGCAGTGGAGTCAAAAAGAGGATAGCCACGAGCAATATGTGGATGCATAGAGGTCACAAGGAAAGCCATAACAAGAGAATTGGCAGTTGGCACACTTCCATTTATCAATATTAGTACTAGTGGTAGGGTGCTTTGTGGTTTCAATAAAATACCCATAATAACCATAAGATTTGATGGAGATACGGCGAGCGTGATCACATCAGATAGTCAGTACCATCAAGCTTGATAGCACAGACGAAATGTGGGAAGGGTGCCAAAGTTGTCACCATCGGATTGTCACCACCAGTTGATGCAGTCGAGCTCGCAGAACCAGACATTGTTACCAGTCTAGAGGTTGCAGTGATGGTTGAAACAAACTAATACAACCACTCCAGGCAGCAAAAGCACCAAAAAGCAAGGAGAAAACCGTGAAAACCAAAAAACGATAAGGGTTTCAAAACCCTAAATAGCCAATTTTCTCTGGGTAGGGAGCTTGAGATAGAAAACTGGCTAGCACAGGCAAGTGAACAATACCAAATGAAGGCATAATCTACATAGACCGATGCAAAAATCAGGGAAAACAAAACCCTGACAACATAAAAATCGATAAGGGTCAAAACCATGAATCGATAAAGGGGAGAAAAGGGGCCAAGTCTCTCAAATCATCAGAAAAAGGAGATCTGAGAGCCTTTATAATGAGAGGGATGTGGCAGAGAGGTTCTCAGTAGTTTAGACTTCAAAGAAGCACCACCGAGAGAGGGAGGTAAGAGAGAAGAAGGCGAGAGAGAGAGGCGGTGGAATGGATGTACTGGATCTAAGGTTGAGAAAGGAAGAGGCAAGAGAGAGAAAGGTTAGGTTTAGAGTTAGGGTTTGGATCTCTGCTCTAGTACCATGGTGGAGGAGTAATTACTTGTATCAAATGGACACAAGCCATTTCTATCTATAATATGGAAGAGAACATTATAGTTATGAGTACAAGACTAAAATACCCCTAATAGACAATTCCACCCTTGTACAAATTTACAATAGTAAGTATAATTAGAATGTAGAGATTAACACAGAACAAGAGAGTAAGAAAGGAGAAGAGAAGATTATAGAAGGTGGATGGAGAAGGAGAAGAAGAGGATTGGAGATAGAATGTTATGTATTAGAGAGGATCTCTACCATACCTATATTACTTCACTACTACGATGGGAATTACATACAACTCCCTAAGGAGGTAAAAGGCAAAAAAGAGAAAATACAATTTAAGACAACTAGTCAATAAACAAGTTCTTAAAGAACCCTTATTACATAAACTCTTAACAAGTATTTCATCAGTTTACTTTAGTTTTTGTTTAGGTAACATGAAGGTAATCAAGGCTCTCTTTGGCACAGTTTATATTTATGTATATTACCTAACTATGAATAATCAATGATGATAATAGGTTCTGGGTTATAAACAGTAATCGTTTGGTTGTTGTTGCTACTGCAGAATATATAATGAAAAATAGGTTTGGTATGTCTAGTGCAGAATATATTATGTAACATTAAGTATCATATTAAAGATGTGCTTTGTAGGAAATGCATCTATTTTTTAACGTAGGGACCCACACAACGGTGGGATCTACAACTAAGGGTGTCAACCGGTATGGTATTCGGTATTCGGTATTCAGTACAGTACAACAGGCCAAGAATCAATACTGAAAACGTACCATACTGAGAAAAATGCCTACATTTCTATGTTGATACAATACCAGCTCAATATGTTCTTTATTTAGTATAAATATGGAATTTCTTCGGTAAGAATACTATTTAGGCACAATATATAATTGGTAATTCGGTAGTTTATTACATACTGAACGACTTTATCTTAAATGGCGATACTGTACCATACCGAGATTAATACCATTTTGTCATACCGAAATCGTACAATTTTGATATCGGTATTCGGTATCGGGGTACCAAATTGACACCCTTATCTACTGCAAAGTATACAAATTCTTGTCTCCCACTTGATACAATGTCTTCCAATATACAGGCTTCAGATTGATCCGATTAGCATCAGCACCAGAATTTACAAACCCATTAACTTCCTATTGATGATCAAACCCATTTTCAATATTCCCAGGAGAATCTGTAATCCCAATGATGATTACAAAACTCTCCCTAAACCTCCCAGGATCGTCCCTGAACTTAGTTGGCTCTTCGAGAATAAAATTACACCAATCCCCATAGGCACTCCCCCCATTACAATACTTCTTGCAGAGCTTGAGCATAGTGATTATTCTCCGATCTTCATCCCAAAGCCCAGAGGCAGCCCAACGGCTCTTTCTTCCTCACGGGCTCTGGAAGCAAGGATTTCCTGCTCAGTTGGGTAGACTGTAGAGGCATCCTCAAATAATCAACCCCATGAGGGAAATTGCAGTTGTCCCCATCAGGACAGATCCCAACAAAGAATTTTGCGCAAGGACAGGTATTGAAGAACATCCTGCCTATGCCTCTAGGAACAGGAGGGTTTGACACTGGCGGAGGCGGCATTCTTGGATTTGTAGGTGGGTTTGAGAAGGAATTCGAGGGGATATCTTTGGAGTTTCTGGGCTTCTTGAATGGTGTCCAATCGGCACCAAAGTAGGTTGCGCTTGGTCGTTGTCAAACGGGATTTGAGGCCAGAATCAAACTGGTTCACTACCTACAGAGAATGGCAGTGGACAGAATGGAGGAGGAGCAGGAACACTCGTACTTGCATATGTAAGGGCATTAGACGAGTCTTGCTCTGAATTGCCACGAAAGAATCAGAGGACCCAGATGGATAAATCGGAACGCTAGATGAAGATATGACCAGAAACCACCAATGTCAATGAGAATTCCCAGCCAAAATTGGATCACAAAAGAGGGACTAATATATTGAAACCGAGATTAGTTCCTTGCAAGTATTAATAAGTTCTATCCTTCGATTCTTAAAACTTTTGGGCTTCACTTAATCTCCACCCTACTTATCAAAAAGACTAAAACCTAGTGAAATCTAAAACTCTAAAATGGCATTTCCACAAGTGAATTAGTTAGAATTGCAAGCGGAGAAAGGTTCCATTTTGATAGGGTTTTAATTGTTGGATGTTCTCCTAGAGGGTTTCAACAAAGGTAGGACTTTAACGTTTAATGTGAAGGTATTTTATAAAAATATGTAAAATAACCCTTTACTGTTAGTTTTGAGCCATTACAACAAGTGCTCATTAACGGTTTACCACATAACCAACAACAATCTCTTATCCCAATAAATCATAAATATCTTCCAACCTCTTTATAAATTAATTGGTATATTGATTTACATTAATTAGAAATAGGGGTCGTAAAATCATATCAAACGCCTCTATTTATGTTTATCAAACGCCTCTATTTATGTTTGTGTCAGATAAACATAAATTTAAACTATACCAAAGAGAGCCCAAGGTATTGTTTGTCAGATAAACATAAATTTAAACTATACCAAAGACAGTCCAAGTTATAGTTTGTCAGATAAACATAAATTTAAACTATACCAAAGACAGTCCAAGTTATAATTTTTCATTTGGTTAAAAAGTCTAAAGTCAAGTTGCTTAACTCATTTGAGGAGTTGATTGATCATATCAGCTTGTGTCACACCCCATTTCTTATAATACCGGAGATGTGATTAGGATTCTTACCATCATCCTACAAGACCTACCAGGATCTCGGAAGCAGTACCTTACACTCACAATCCACAAATCAAGAATCATGCTAAAATCAGATGCAGTGGAATATAAGATATAATAAATGATCCTTATATTGGGGAAGTCTAAAGATGATATATATTACAAAACCATGTTTATCTTGTCAATATGTACATTAAGAAATATATCATAATGCTTCACAAGTTTAACATTCAACCATACAGAAATGATAATGGATAGCACAAGTCCCCACTCATGGTGCACTGTAAGCACAGTCATCACAAACACAACCCTCAACATGCTCCATGGCTTCTGGATTCCACCAATCCCCATTGTACTCGACCATGAAAGAGAAAGTGTTGCCATTCATTGGTACCATCGTACCTACATCATAATCTAAAAAGGAACATGCACGTTGTGTGAGCTTCACTAAGCGCAGTGAGGGATGGGGAACATGCAAGCAAACACATATAGTCCATAATACAGTACATGATGCAATTCATTTTATTATCCACTTAGCAAACAATTAAGTCATTGTATAGTGCAGCTGCAACACATTAGGCAGTATCCCCGGTTTCGGAATTGTCCTCGATCACCCAGCAATACAAATCCTACTTGCAAATAGAAGCCTGTTGGTCCCAAAATGCGCCCTCAGCCACCTAGCAAACCCCTGATAACCCTGTCCTAGCGCCACGGTCCCAGAATTCTACATCGATCACTTGGGCTCGGTCCACCTCCGGTAACAATCACATCGTACCGCGGAAGTGGTATTCTGAAAAATCTCACCAGACCTACCACTATGGGTTATCCAACACCTATCTCCCTGTTGGCAATGGGTCATAGCACCAGGTAATTCATCCTAACCATATGTAATATATATGACCTGTCACAACGATACAATTTGTATGGCGAATATGGTACTGAAATCGACCTCGGCCACACTACAACCCATTTCCAAGCCTAGATCTAACAATTTGCAATATACTATGGCGATGATGGTACGTATCAGAATCAACCACAACCACACCGCAACCCATTTCGAGCTTAGCTTAATATACACACAATGCATGGTAATTAAAGCTACGTGGCAATCATGGTACCCCCCTCGGCCACATCGGATCCCACCCATTCACACATAGCAACCACAATAGAAATTTCACATGAAAGTAGTTGAAAGTAATAACAAATTAAGCATACATGAGATTATTAATTTACGACAAGTGTATATAGTGGCATGCATCAGTTCTATATAGTAGAACATTTCACCTCGTCTGTTGACTAGGTGAAAAATCCCCAAGATGAATGCCCGAAGTAAACTCGCTAGATCTCATCCGAAGTGATTGTCTCTGGCCTAATTACAAGTGTGGAAAGTGTTAAAAATGTCTCAAAGGGTCCCCAAAAAAGTCCCCAAGAAGTCCCAAAATTGGACTTAAGAACAGTTCAATAGGTCACACCGGTCGATGACCGATCAACTGGTGGGATTAACCGGAGACCTATACAGTAGCTAATTTCAATTATGTCACTTAGATCATCCACTGTCAGATATCACCGGCAGATGTCTAATTTGCCAATGGGATTGACTGGTGGTACAAACAAAAGCTTCTATTCCCTCGGATCATCCACCTATCTGCCGGTGGGATCTACCATTGACAGTTCAGGAAGTGTCGGTGGGATCTACCAGTGACAGTTCAAAAAGTGTTCTTCACTTCAGATCTGAACCACCCCGGATCCTATGACCATATTTGGTTCTATGTGGTTTGTAGAGGGTCACTCCAACTTTTATTAGGGTCTAGCTGATCATAATTCCACCAAGCCAATCAGGAGTTACGTTGATTGTTTGACCAAGACCCTAAAGCCCAAGTTTGAGCTGAAATGGCTCCGGAGCCTAGAAAAACACTCTTTGGAGCTCGAGAAGAGTACAGAGGAGTGCAATGCACACTACCCTAGTTGGTTATGGTCATTGGGGTTGAGGTGTACTGCACCAACCCAGCAAAACCTCGAAACCTGCAAAACCTCGAAACCTAGGTCTACCCAAATGCAAAAATGAAGAGGAAAGAGGTAGGGGAAAACTCCCTTACCTAAGGAAGTGTCGACAACCAAGGGGAAGTGGACGAGTTTCTTCTCCTCCTTCTCTCCCTCTCCCACGTTTTTTTAGGTTGTAATAAATGGGTTTCTAAAACCCACTTTCTATATATATAGTCAACCCACTGTCTATATATAGAGTCAACCCACTAGGGCTCGTTTGCCTACCCATGAGGTTTTACCCAAATGACTTAACGCGTTTGTCGGGTCATGGGGGCCCACCACTAATCAGTAATAAATTGAGAGTATCAATTCAAATAGCAGGACCAAGAGCGAAATTACCACGACCACGGCTACCAATATTAGCCACAAAAGCAAATGAATCCTTGGAAGAGACATTGGACTCAGGTTTAGCTAGAGAAGGGGACACAATATGCTAAATTCTGCAATATGCCTCATTGATAGAGGGGATCTTCTCACCAGCTAACAGTTGACTCTTGACAAGCTGAAGATCAGAACAGTCCAACCCAGACAGAATTTTAGCAACAAGAAATCAGCATGTTGAGACTTTATGCTCCTAAATGGACTTGGCCACAAGAATCCTCCTTCCCAAATCCACACTATCTATTTTCATTATAATGCCAGTTTCACCGACTAAACATATATCCCTTTTGGAACTTGTCTCATCCTTTCAGTAATTTTGAATTTCAACAAATGAATCACAGCAGATGTAGTCACCAGTTTGTGTTATACATTATCAATCTAGCTAAACCAACTTTCCCTCATGTTGTCATCTTTTGGGACCTACTCCTATGTTCCTTTCTATGCATTCATCTCTAATTTTATCGTTCATTGTGTTACCACTCATCCATCTCATTGTATTCAATTCAGCTACATTAATTTTATGGATGCACTGTTTCCCAACTGCTCAGCATTCTATTCCATAAAGCATGGTTGATCTTATAGTTTCCTTGTCTAGTTATGTAGACTATTATTGCGTTTTCCAAAGACACCACATGAAATAATCGCATTTCAAAATCCATCTCAGCTTTTAAAATCCTCACGAACACTGGGAAAAGGTAAACAAATGTTAGGTAAATTAGGAAGCAAATAGTTCTTGTTAACATCTGAAATGATGAAAAACACTAGAAGCAGAAATCCAGCAATCAAAAAGTATAAAGAAATATGATGCATAAATACCGTCCAGATGATGGAGCCACTTGGGTCTAATGCAATTACATGACCATCAACCAAGCAACAAATGACTGCAAAACCAAAGCAATACATAAATTTTATTCAACGTTCCACATATTTGATAGGCCACAGTATTTTCGTTCAGCCAATCAGAAGTCAGCTATTTTATTGCCTGGAACCATGGAAACTTTTACAAGAATCTCCACCCAGCACAGAGAATGATAGTAAAATTAACTACTCAAATGAATATACAAGTACCATTTCCACTGGGAGAACTGACGGAAAGAGAACCAAAAACAGGCACCCCAAACTCACACTGCCATACAATGCTGAAAGGTAATGCCTGCATCAATTAGAAAAAAGTACCAATAAATTACATCAACAAATGACGTAAATAAAACAAGCCTTATGCTATCATTCATGCTCCTCCATGGGGGAGGAGGACCAACTAGACCTCTTAATTGATGAAAAAAAAAACATTTCGGGACCAACTAGTCATAAGATGACAGGAAAGGTTCAATATATCTACACCTAGTCGCTTACGAGTTACGATCAACATCAAAGTTATCAGTCATATTCAAGGATTTAGTTCTCGGTACCGGTACCGGTATCGGTCTCTGATAATACCGATACGATACTGATCCAGATCAGATCGAGATCGGTGTGTACCGGTCACTTTTGCCCTTGCTTTTGGAAAAAAGTACATTTTTTGTACTGTTTTACCCCTGAAATGATACAGGTAACTGCTCCGGATCGGTCAAGTATCAGCTATCGAACTCAGCCGATATTGACATGATATGCCCGATACGATACCGATACTTGAAACCATGGTCATATTGGCATTATAAGTTGTGAAAAGTCTAGCATGGAATGGTAGGGTGCAATGGTAATGTTGCTCCATTGTGGTAATGGGTTTGAGTCAGGAAACAGCCTCTCCGCGAAGTAGGAGTAAGGTTGCGAACATTCAGACCCTCCGCAGACCCCGCAGTGGCGAGAGCCTTGTGCACTAGGTTCACCCCTTTTCTTTTTTTAAAGTCTAGCATGGAACTGAAACGGATAATGAATATTTTTTCCATATATTTTCTCTCCCCTTTCAACTCAATTGCTTTTCTGTTGCATTGCTTGATTTAGAATGGGGGGTGAGGGTGTGGGGAGGACCAACCCACATGGTTTGGATCTACTAGACTAGGAACTTTGTGTAATTTAATAGCCTCATTATAAAGCTTTGATCATTTATTCTTGTTTTTCACAAGAGCAAGCTTGGGTTCAAGGATGTTGTGTTAAATTAATTGTAATCAAGGCCTACATCTACTTAGGATCCATGCATTGTGCATGAATTCATTATATAAGGTAGCTGTAGTACAACTGACTAACATTCAAGTTTTTTGCATGCACATTATGTTTCCGAAAACTCCTGATGCATATCTTAAAAGAATAAGTAGTGTATAGAGAAAAGAGAAAAGAGAAAGGAGAGAAGATTGTTGTAAGTTGGGAGTCACAATTGATCAGACTGGGACTGCCTCCTTTATTCATTATATAGACTAACCATTACAGCAACCTACTAAGAATAAGAAACTCAGAAAAGGAAACAAGACTAACTTGTCAATCAAAATTACCAAGGTCCAAAAGGACCTGACCAAAATACCCCTAGGAAGGGGAATCATGACTTGCGCTAAAAAGAAAGTCAAAATTCCTCTTTAGATATCGACTTCTAACAAATAGGTTCTAACCTATTTCCAACTTCTATATTAACAAATATACCTCAAAATGTGTCTCAGATTTTTGAAGCAAAAATGATTTTCGATCGTGGATCAAGGCATTGAAGGCACAGATATGGTATAACATTTATAATATTTTTTGTTCTTGAAAATTTTTCTTAAGAAACTAAAGTGAATATATGGAGAAAGCAAGTGTCTTAAGGGAAAAAAAAGGAATGTGTAACAGGAAAGAATAGAAGGGGAAAGAAAAAAACAGCACGACAGATATTCTCCAAAAACAAGCCACCATGAAACCCCAACACCGTGCATCAAGCGGACTATGAGAACAAAAGACATATGCTAGTTGCTACTCCCCAAATTGAACACCTCCCACCACTATGCTTTTCTCTCATGCAACTTCTTTCTAAGTTAAATAGCTAATAAAGAGAAACGTTTAGATAGTATAAATCCAACTGCAATTTTTTTTTTACTGCGGGGGGAAGAGGGGAGGGGAGGATTTATGTGTCCATCAAACCCAATTTAAAGTGGTTAAATTAATTTGCATTATTTAATTACGGGAGATTGATAGTGCTAACATTAAACCTTAAAGTTGTTCGCAACTAGGTATAGAACTGAACATTATGTTCACATGGTTGTCACATTTTATATTTTAGGAAATTTGATTAAGAAATATAAATATGACTATTCATATTGTATATATATCAAACTAGATCATTTTTAGTCTTGAATGGATTATTATCAGCTGTTTTGGAACGAGACTCTCAGTGACAATTGTTTTGGTCCCCAGGCTGAGAGGTCCTTGCTCCTTACTATTGCAGTTAGACTTTGTGCGTTTTGGTGTACTAAAGGTTGATGCCTCCACTGGCTATATATCAGTGCACTCGATTCACAATGTTTGTCTGTGAATGGAAGTAATACTCGACATGGAATATAGCTTGAGAGATATATGACTTTGATTAAAGACCAAACTCCTAGTTGGGTGGTAGTTTCATAAATAGTTTATAAATATTTTAAAATATTATTGTTAACTATATGTGTAGGTATGGAGGTCCAAGGGTAGACCTCCATACTATAGGATGGTTTGCATGTACAGGGAATGTTGAAGTATACAGTGTTAAAGTGTATGTGTCGGTATGGAGGTCTACAATAGGACAGCTTACACGTATGGGGATGTGGAAATACTGCAACAATGGATGATGTACTGTAGCAATGGTCGAGCTGCTGTAGGCTGTAGCAACAGCCATGTCACTGTATACATAGGAGGCTTGTGGTTGATGTAATGTAAGAAGATTAGTGAGAATTATAGTGAGTAAGAACGCATTGTAGTGTGTTGGGGAGAAGATTGGAGTGTATTGGAAGTGTATTGGAAGAATATATGTTGTAATGAAATCTGTGTCTCCCTTTTCTCTCTCTTAAGTTCTCTCTTCTCTTACAGTTTTGAGAATCTTTCTCGTATTTTAACAATTATTATATTATTATCTTTACATGTTAACGATTTTTATAAATGTTTTATCCAATCAATAGTCAAGATTCTATCACTAAGTTGTTTCAACGGACTAAGATGGAAACATTAATTTACTCCATGGCCGCAAGTCCGCAATGTGATATAGTTAAGTGGAGGGACTTAAATGTAATTGCTTCTATCGCTTAAAGGGTTTAATTAGTTATATCAAACCTAGGTTGTAATGATGACCATGGTTTAAAGTATCTCCGATACGATACGATACCCTCTAATACGTATTTTAAATTTAGCCGATCAATACAGAAACCGATACCAATACTTTAATCCTTGATCTTTAGCATATCTTAGCGTGATACGATACACTCTGATACATATCTTAAATTTAGTCGACCAATACTTTAATCCTTGATTATGACTAAATAGTTGTGTTTACTAGATAAGAGTTACTCTTAAGTAAATAATTCTATTAACTAAGTTTGAGTCTGACTCACATAGGCAACCTTGGTAGGATCACCCAATAGGATCCCACCACTTGTCTTGTAAAAATGCTATAAGAAAACTAGGTCTTAAATAGTATAAAATATTAGCTAGAGGTAGAGAGGGGTGCTTCCTACAATTGGGACTCTCACACATCTTCTATCTTCTTTTCCTCCATTGATTGTGATTTGAGGTGTTTTGAACCCCTAGAAAGTGTAGGGAGATTGTTCGCTGACGTTTTTCATGTGCAATCGTTGTTCGAAGAATACCCATGTCATACTTGTGTGCGTCTCAGGTTCAAGTGTTGTATTCCTGTAGATGTACTATGCTTGTGGTACAAAGAGATAACCCTAAATTTTGTTTGAATACCCCAATGCATGCAAGGATCAAGTCAATGGTTGAAATTTTTGATTTTGCATCATCACCGTCAACAGGAAAAAGTTTAAAACATTCTTCATATAGGAAGGAACAAGCTTAATGTTATATTGAAAGTGAAAAAAACATCTGACCTTCTTGTACCTTTATTGAAATAGCTGTCACACGCCCACTAGTAGAGGCCACATAAAGCATGTCATGTACCTAGATGATAAATTAAACAGTTGTTAACTCGTAACTTTTCTGTTCTTCTAGTTCACTTTATTCAATAGATTAGCAATCAATCTCATCAAGGAGTTCAGTCTCCACAGGAAATGTAAATAAAATACTAAGCAATATGCACAAATGAATCAAACTCTGGTATTCAGAAGTTGAAAAATGAAAATAACTGCTCAGATCTGTTTTTAAGCAAAGGGTGCTCTTAAGCTATAGTGGAAGAAGATTCTTCTAACGTTATGAAATTCATGACAGATGAGACGGGTGTGTTAGATTCTAGCCCAAAAGCTCAAACCTTGGCACTATGTTCACTTAATAAGGCCTATTGGTCAGCTAGCTACTCAAATCAGTATACAATTCTCCTGGAAGCCTAGAGGTGTTAATGAGGTTGCAGATGATTGAGTTAAGTTAAACCTCGGATCTGTTTTGGTAATTCTATCCCATTGTGATTAATCTGTCAAAGTTCTCCTTTGTATTGGTTGGAGGTTCTTCGGCTGATATTCTGAGTAGGGTTACTTTCATATGTATTATGGGTTGGTTTTCTTGTAGATGGTTGGTTGCATGGTTCGAAATCTTGGTTTTTTTTTTTGGCCGAAACAAAATCACATACGAAATAACATTTGTACAAAATTTCGGTCGAAATTTCGGTATTTTGGCCAAAACTTCAGTATCGTTTCGGTATCTCGGTACATTCAATGTGTTATAAATACCATATCTCCGTCAAAATTTTGGTATTTCGATCGAAATTTCGACTCGGTCTCACCTGTCTCGGTGGTTTTGGTTCCATTTGCATATTTTGAAGGAAAAACACTCCAAGTCTCCAACAAGCCTCTAATTAGCAATATCATCACACATTTTGACATCCATTGGATTCCTACAAGATCTACATATTCAAAGCTTAGGAAAAGTAAAGTTCTTTCTCCAAAACCAGGTAAATTGATGATATGCATTGATACAACCATATATGCAGTTCCACTTAGTATCTTAGTTTCATTTCTCCACTTTTGAAAAAATTGTAGCAGTTTGATTGTACCATCTTTGGATGACATTTGTCTGTCATGGTGTTTTCTTTTACTGTCGTTCCTATATCCAGTGTATCTGTTCACACTTTTGCTCACGATGATATATCTGTGGGATCATGGATGATGGGTGTCAATGCAACTTATATTGACGATACAAGTCTTTCCTGCAGCAGCTCTAATAAAGGTGAACTGTCTCTCATGGTGTTATTGTAATGATGGGATTGATTTAGAATATCTTCTTGTATTTTCTTTGTTTCATCTTTTATTTTTCTGCTTGTATAGCAATAAGTTACATTCTGAGTGATAGCAATAATTAATTTAACTTTGATACCTTGCAGACAAGGTCTGTTCCTTGGCTTAAGCAGCAGAAAATACTTCTGAAACATCAGTCTCTATCTTCTTACTCATCAAATGCCTCTTAGGCTCTTTCATGGTGTGTATGAGACTATGGCATTCGGGAGATAAGCATTTTGAAATGGGACATTTCGTGTTTTTGATTGTGTCCAAAAGCCATGGGTGGATTCAGAACTGCAATGGAATATTCTTTTTCCTTTGAGTGAGCAGAGACAGAATTGGTAAACAAGAATTCATATATCATGAAATTAGTGTATATGTTAATAAAAAATACTCTTTCTCATTTATCATGTACATTTTATTCTCTTTCATTTGTTTACCATAATAAGCTATTGATTAGTGTTTAACACATTTGCCCATTATTGAAAGGTTCTCCTTTTCCTTCTTGGTGATCCCATATATTTAATATGTGGCTTGGACTTCATATATTTTACTGTCACTACTTGCATTACCATTTACAGGAACAGGATTTGAGTTGAACCGAGAGGATTCTCCAATAATCCCCCCAAGAATCTGATGAAATGGTGAAATTGGCTCTGATCTTTTGACGACTATCTCTATCAAAAAATCATCAAAGATCTTTCTGGTAGAGTGACATTCAACTCACACCCACAAGTTCTTCACTGTGTAGGGTAACTAACCCCTTAAATCATCGGCCAATTTATTACTGGGAAAATAGTGCTGCCTATGTGGTCTACATTGAACTTGTGAATCACACACCATTGACCTCTATCAATTGAACTACAGCCTCGTAGTTTTGACTTTTGAGTACCCTTTCTCTTCACCTTTGCTACATCGTCCCATCTTCCTATATTTGGGGTGCTTGGAAGAGGAGAGGATTGCTCTCTTGGATTATAGACCTCAGTTGATTGGACAGTTAAGAAAGGAAATGGGTGGTAACTTATTGGAATACCATGTCATTCTTGTGTGCGTCTTAGGTTCAAGTGTTGTATTCCTTTAGATGTACTATGCTTGTGGTACAAAGAGATAACCCTAAATTTTGTTTGAATACCCCAATGCATGCAAGGATCAAGTCAATGGTTGAAATTTTTGATTTGGCATCATCACCGTCAATAGGAAAAAATTTAAAACATTCTTCAAATAGGAAGGAACAAGCTTAATTTTATATTGAAAGCGAAAAAAACATCTGACCTTCTTGTACCTTTATTGAAATAGCTGTCACACACCCACTAGTAGAGGCCACATAAAGCATGTCACGTACCTAGCTGATAAATTAAACAGTTGTTAACTCGTAACTTTTCTGTTCTTCTAGTTCACTTTATTCAATAGATTAGCAATCAATCTCATCAAGGAGTTCAGTCTTAAAAATCTTATACACAAGCCACAGGAAATGTAAATAAAATACTAAGCAATTAGCAATATTCACAAATGAATCAAACTCTGGTATTCAGAAGTTGAAAAATGAAAATAACTGCTCAGATCTGTTTTTAAGCAAAGGGTGCCCTTAAGCTATAGTGGAAGAAGATTCTTCTAACGTTATGAAATTCATGACAGATGAGACGGGTGTGTTAGATTCTAGCCCAAAAGCTCAAACCTTGGCATTATGTTCACTTAATAAGGCCTATTGGTCAGCTAGCTACTCAAATCAGTATACAATTCTCCTGGAAGCCTAGAGGTGTTAATGAGGCTGCATATGATTGAGTTAAGTTAAACCTCGGATCTGTTTTGGTAATTCTATCCCATTGTGATTAATCTGTCAAAGTTCTCTTTTGTATTGGTTGGAGGTTCTTCGGTTGATATTCTAAGTAGGGTTACTTTCATATGTATTATGGGTTGGTTTTCTTGTAGATGGTTGGTTGCATGGTTCGAAATCTTGGTTTTTTTTTTTTTTTTTTTTTGGCCGAAAAAAAATTACATACGAAATAACATTTGTACAAAATTTCGGTCGAAATTTCGGTATTTCGGCCAAAACTTCAGTATCGTTTCGGTATCTCGGTCATCTCGGTACATTCAATGTGTTATAAATACTATATCTCCGTCAAAATTTTGGTATTTCGGTCAAAATTTCGACTCGGTCTCACCTGTCTCAGTGGTTTTGGTTCCATTTACATATTTTGAAGGAAAAGCACTCCAAGTCTCCAACAAGCCTCTAATTAGCCATATCATCACACATTTTGACTTCCATTGGATTCCTACAAGATCTACACATTCAAAGCTTAAGAAAGGTAAAGTCCTTTCTCCAAAATCGGGTAAATTGATGATATGCATTGATACAACCATATATGCAGTTCCACTTAGTGTCTTAGTTTCATTTCTCCACTTTTGAAAAAATTGTAGCAATTTGATTGTACCATCTTTGGATGACATTTTGTCTGTCATTGTGTTTTCTTTTACTGTCGTTCCTATATCCAGTGTATCTGTTCACACTTTTGCTCACGATGTGATATAGCCAAACTGACCTCTCGGTGGGGGCAATGACACGTGTCGCCTCTGAGACACGTGTCCTCCACCAGAGGAAGGTTCCAAGAAACCACTCACGCTCAAGCACGCTCAATCATCGAGGCACGCTCGCAAAATCACGTGGGATCACGCTGTCTGCATGAGGGGAATATTCCCCCCAGAAGGATGGACCTATTCGAGTGGGACTCTAAGAGGGAAGAAGGGGGAAAAACCCTAAACCCTAAGAGCTATATAAGAAGGCACGGAAGAAAGGAAGAGGTAAGTTCTGATACCCTCACCATTACTCCCTTATTGAACTGTGCGGCTGACCCTGATTTGAGCGTCGGAGGACTAACCCCGGACAAAGCTCCAGGCCTCCGTCGTCTGTGTTTGTGTAGGTTCGACTAGCGGGGTATTTTTGGCAGCAACAGATTGGCGCCGTCTGTGGGAACGACGGTAATGGTGGGGAGAACCTACAACCGAAAGAGGACAAGAGCGACGTCCAACATAGACATGGGGGAAGAACCTTCAGGGGAGCTTCCTCCCTCGGCGGAGATAGGGCGAGAAAGGGGCCATGATGACTGGGAAGTGTCCGTCAGATACTAGAGTTCGGCTGGATATTCAGTACGTGAAGGCAGCGACCATCAGCCTCCTGCAGCCCAGGAGTACGTGATGAGGCAGCAGTTCGAAGACCTCCAGGACAAATATAACCGGATGGCCGAGACTATGAGGGAGGTCTCCAAAGCTGTCTCCCACAGGACCGGCGGAGCACCCCCAGGTCCCCACGTCCAGTTTGAGAGGGCTCGAGATGAAAACCGAAGCAGTACGGGATCGACAAGGGTCGGTCATGACCCTCGAAGCCGAGCAAGGGAAAGTCCCGCGCCCCGATGTAGGACGCGACGCACCACCAGAGACCCGCATGGGGATCAGCACCAAGGAGACAAACAGAGGTCCGAGGACTCGGGATTAAAGAGGATGATCCTAGACCTGAAGGACGAGATCAGAAAGGTGGCAGAAAACCAGACGGGGAACCGCGAGCCTGACCTCACCAATGACACGGCCTTAGCTGATGAGGTCATGAGGGACCCGCTCCCGATTGGTTTTTGCCTGCCCAAGTATGACACTTATGACGGGTCAGGGGACCCCTTCGATCACCTGGAAGGTTTTAAGGTCGCCATGCAATTCCATCCCGTTTCGGAAAATATTATGTGTCGTGCCCTTCCATTGACGTTCAGGGGGCGGCGAGGCTGTGGTACAACCGACTGCCGACGAAGTCGATCCACAGCTTCAGCGACTTGAGTTACTTCTTCGTGAAGGGATTCTCTAGTAGCCAGCCCCTCCAGAAGACTACGTTGAACCTAACCAACGTCAAACAGCAAGATGGGGAATCGCTGCGGAACTACATGAAGCGATTCCAACAAGAAAAGATCACAATCAGGGGCCTAGACCCAAAGGAGGAGTTCACGGCCCTGCTAGGAGGCGTCAAGGACAAGGAGTTGAAGAGGTCCCTGGCGAAGCATACGCCTAGAGACCTGACCGAGCTAAGGGCACGATGCGATAAGTACATCCAGATGGAAGAAACCCTCCAGGCCGATGAAGAAGTCGAAAGGAAGGCGGCGAGGAAGAGGCCCTCAAGGGTTGATGATAAACCCGTCGAAGAAGGAAAAAGATGAAAGTCCGAGCGCAATCGGGCCCCCTGTCCACCAAGGAAGTTTGAGAGGTACGCACCCCTGAATCGAAGGCGAACAGAGGTGTTAATGCAGATAAAAGATTCCCTAGATGCCAGAGCCATGAAGTTACCAGGAAAGATGGGGCGACACCCCGAAAGATGCAATGGGGACAGATATTGCCACTTCCACAGAGACCATGGCCACGATACCGAAGACTGTTGGCATCTCAAGGGGGAGATAGAAGGAATGATCAGAAGGGGATACCTGGGCAGATTTGTAGACCGGGAGAAGGAGGTGGCCCCAGATGGTAAGGGCCGGAGGGATAACCGTCGGAGAGATGGTGGAGGTCGTTATGAAAGAAGGGGGCTCGCCCGTAGAGGCAATCAAGAACAGCGAAGGAACCAGACACCCGAGGAAGCTGACCGTCACCCTCGAGAGGAGAATAAGAGCCCGACCAGAGTTATAGCGACCATCTGTGGAGGCTCGGCCGCTGGAGAAAGTTCGGTCTCTGCCAGGAAGGCGAAGGCCTACGCGAGGAGCGTCCATATGGCAGAATGTGATCTGGAAGGTGTACAAACCCCGCATGACGATGCCTTGGTCATCACCATGACCATAGCGGATTGCAAAGTGAAGAGGATCTTAGTGGATAACGGCAGTTCAGCTGATATCCTGTTCCTCGAAGCTTTCCAGAAGATGGGCCTCGACGAAGGAAAATTAAAGAAGGTCGAACACCCGCTGCAGGGATTCTCCGGCGTCCCGGTGAAGGTGGAAGGGTTGATTGAGTTGCCGGTTCGAGCTGGCACCAGAGATCGCCAGGCGACGGTCATGATCAACTTCCTTGTGGTGAGCATTACATCGGCGTATAATGTCAAACTAGGAAGGGTCGGGTTGAACCTGTTAAAGGCCGTCGTCTCCACTCCCCATCTCAAAATGAAGTTCCCTACCAAGAATGGTGTCGGGGAGTGTCGGGACGATCATGAGACATCTCGGAGGTGTTATGCCACTACTCTGTGGGGAAAAGAAAAGGCGGGCGAGGCGCTCCCGATAGAGGATCTACGTGATGATGCCAGTTATCAACGGGGGGAGCCGGCAGAAGATTTGGTGCAAGTTGAAGCTGAAGAAGGGGATGACACCCGGCAATTCCAGATTGGGGCTACCATGCCAAGGTTGCAGCGAGAAAGACTCATCTCATTCCTACGGAACAACGCTGATATATTCGCCTGGTCGGCGTCAGACATGCCCGGGATAGATCGAGAGGTGATAGAACATCATCTGAATGTTAGCCCAATGAAGAAGCCGATGCAGCAGAAGAAGAGGACGTTCACCCCCGAAAGACAGAAGAAGACAGACGAGGAAGTAGAAAAGTTACTGAAGGCCCGGTTCATCCGTGAGATCCAGTACCCGGAGTGGATATCTAACGTGGTAATGGTCCTGAAGGCAAACGGGAAGTGGAGGATCTACATCGACTTCACAGACCTGAATAAGGCCTGCCCGAAGGACACATACCCCCTTCCAAAGATAGACCTCCTCATCGACGCCACGGCGGGATACGAGGCGTTGAGTTTCATGGATGCATACTCAGGGTACAACCAAATCAAAATGTCCGAGGCCGATGTCCCGAAAACATCCTTCATAACCGAGGGTGGGCTGTACTGCTATGAGGTCATGCCTTTCGGACTAAAGAACGCAGGGGCCACCTATCAAAGGTTGGTGAATAAAATTTTCAAAGGGATGATCGGCAAAACCATGGAAGTGTATGTGGACGACATGCTCGTGAAAAGCCTGAAGGCGGAAAGACACATCCAAGGCTTGGAAGAGGCGTTCCAGGTGCTGCGACGGTACGGCATGAAGCTAAACCCAACAAAATGTGCCTTCGGAGTAGCCTCGGGAAAGTTCCTCGGCTTCATCATCTCGGAGAGAGGAATTGAAGCCAATCCAGTCAAAATACAAGCCATTCGGGACATGAGGTCACCCCAGAACGTGAAGCAAGTCCAGGAGCTGACAGGTCGGGTCGTCGCCCTCGGAAGATTCATGTCTCGGTCTGTAGATAGATGCCTTCCTTTCTTCAAAGCGCTGAAAGGGGCCAAAAGGTTCGAATGGACAGAGGAGTGCGAAGAGTCTTTCGAACAATTGAAGGAATACTTGGCCGCACCCCCGCTGCTGACAAAGCCGAACACCGGGGATGCCTTGCAGCTGTACCTTACTGTATCGGCAGTTGCTGTAAGCGTCGTACTGACGAAAGAGGAAGGAAGGCAACAACGGCCAATATACTACGTCAGTCGAACCCTTCTAGATGCCGAGACAAGATACCGAAAGGCGGAGAAAGTGGCGTACGCCCTCGTGACGGCGGCAAGAAAGCTGAGGCCATATTTTTAGTCACATACGGTATGCGTACTCACCGACCAGCCCCTGAAGAAAATACTGCAGCGACCAGATATGTCCGATCGCCTGGTAAATTGGGCCATAGAGTTGGGAGAGTTCGACATCCAGTACAAGCAGAGAACCGCAATTAAAGCACAGGCCCTCACAGACTTCATAGCGGAGACGACAATCCCCGATGACCCGTAGGAATCTGCCGAGGAACGAGGAGATGAGGCTTGGACACTGTATGTGGATGGGGCTTCCAACAGCGATGGAAGCGGCGCAGAAATCGTGTTGGTAAGCCCCGAGGGATTCAAAGTAGAATACGCCCTACGGTTCGACTTCGACGCCTCCAACAACGAAGCGGAATACGAAGCGATAATAGCCGGAATAAATCTTGCTCGGGCTTTGATGGTGAAGGAACTAGTAGTGCATAGCGACTCCCAACTCGTGGTGCGGCAAGTGAATGGTGAATACGAGGCCAAAGAGCAGAGGATGGCCGAATACTTGAACACTGTGCGAAATAGGTTAGCGGCCTTCAAGGAATTCGAGGTAAAGCAGGTGTCACGAGAAGAGAATGCTAGCGCAGACGCCCTATCACAGCTGGCCACTTCCGACATCGCAGAACTTGGACGAGCGGTGTATTTTGAAATACTACCACAGCCAAGCATCGAAAAACCCCGCGAGGTATTACCCGTAGGTGAAAACGGCCATAGCTGGATGGACGCCATAACAGAATACCTCAAGGAGGGAAAGCTCCCAGAGAATAGGGACGAAGCAAGAAAAGTAAGAAAGAGTTCAGTGCGCTTCTTCCTGAAGGACGACACGCTATACAAGATAGGGTTCATCTCACCGTACCTCAAGTGCCTAGATTCTTCCGACGGCGAGTACGCGCTCCGGGAAGTGCATGAAGGGATATATGGCCAACACCTTGGAGCCTGGGCCCTAGCGCACAAAGTACTAAGGCAGGGCCTGTACTGGCCGACAAGGAGAAAGGACGCAGAATCACTGGTCAGGAAATGTGTCAAGTGCCAGATGTTCGCCCCCGTGCCTAGGCTACATTCTACCGAGCTCTCGTCCTTATCTAGCCCAGTACCGTTCGCCATGTGGGGGATGGACATCTTAGGCCCGTTCCCCCTGGCCACAAGACAAAGGAAGTTTGTCGTGGTGGCAGTCAACTACTTCACGAAGTGGGCGAAAGCCGAAGCCCTAGCGATGATAACCGAAAAGAACGTAAGGGACTTCTTCCAAAGGACGGTAGTATACAGATTTGGAATCCCCCAGGTTGTGGTCACGGACAATGAAACTCAGTTTGCCAATCCAACCTTCGACGCATTCTATGAAGCCCTCGGCATCAACCACAGGAAAACCTTCGTCGGGTATCCATCGACCAACGGGCAAACAGAAGTAACCAACCGTACGTTACTCCAAGGAATAAAAAAGAGGCTAGATGATGCCAAAGGACTATGGGCAGACGATTTGCACCACATTCTCTGGGCTTACGGCACTACTGAGAGGTTACCTACCGGAGAAACACCCTTCATGTTAACATACGGCACCGAAGATGTACTCCCAGTAGAGATAGGGGCTATTACCCATCAGATTTGGTACTACAACGAAGACGAAAACGACGGAGGGCTCCGGGCGAATCTAGACCTCTTGGCAGAAGCCAGAGAAGCTTTGCAAGAAAGGATCGCCGCCTACCAGCGGAGGGTCGCTAGGCACTACAACGCCAAAGTTCGGAAGAATGAGTTCAGGCAGGGCGACCTTGTCTTGAGAAGGGCGGAAGTGTCGGACCCAAGACATCAAGGGAAGCTAGATCCAAACTGGGAAGGTCCCTATAGAGTCTCGAGGGTAATACAACCAGGGTCCTATCACCTAGAGACTACGGGGGGAGTAAGGGTACCCCGATCGTGGAACTCCCATAATTTAAGAAAATTCCACCAGTAGTGAAGTGGTGGGCACGCACTCTTGCCATCTGTAAATTTTTCCGTCTGTAGTTCTTTGTAATTATTGCCCTTTTGAACCTTTAAGTTGTAATTCATCTTAAAATCCGAAAGATTTTATTCATGGATAATACGAGAGCTGGTTTACGGCAATTGAGACATTCTCCAGGCTGACAACCTTTAACCCTGCTGATCGGATGACTGAAGGTCCACACCTCGGTCGAGGCACAAACAAGGCTGGGATGACCTGACTAAGGGTCCCTCCTTCGGTTGGGAGTTCGGCCAAAGCCGAACGGACCTGAGACCTAACTCGAGGTCGAAGGAACTTACCAAACAGACCCTTCGGCTGGAGCCGAGGGTACACACTTGGTGAATTGCTTGGTGATTGTCTGACTATCGAAGGGTCGACCTTTGGCGAAGACCTAGCATCTAACAGACCCTTCGGCTGGAGCCGAGGGTACACACTTGGTGAATTGCTTGGTGATTGTCTGACTATCGAAGGGTCGACCTTCGGCGAAGACCTAGCATCTAACAGACCCTTTGGCTGGAGCCGAGGGTACACACTTGGTGAATTGCTTGGTGATTGTCTGACTATCGAAGGGTCGACCTTCGGCGAAGACCTAGCATCTAACAAACCCTTCGGCTGGAGCCGAGGGTACACACTTGGTGAATTGCTTGGTGATTGTCTGACTATCGAAGGGTCGACCTTCGGCGAAAACCTAGCATCTAACAGACCCTTCGGCTGGAGCCGAGGGTACACACTTTATGAATTGCTTGGTAATTCCATCGAAGGGTCCACCTTCGGCCAAGCCCCAGATCCATACGTCTGACAAACCCTTCGGCTTGAGCCGAGAGGGAAAACACTTGGAAAAAACTGCTAGTGATTGCAGGGTCGGCCTTCGTCTGACTTACAAACAGGTCGGCCCTCGGCCAAGTCTCGGGGCCATGCGCCTAAGAAGGTCAACTAGGGTTTCGGCTCTTAGCACCTATCTACGAATAAAAGACAACATTAAAGGGACAGAAGAGATGGAAAATGACTGATGCATTCATAAAGCCCGAAGGCAAAGATTACATTAAAAGCCCGAAGGCTAATTACATAAGGCATAATGCCCGCAGCCACAAGAAGCCCGAAGGCTGGTTACATAACAAGAAGGGGGGTAGTCTGTGCTGAAACCCGAGGCGACCTCAAGGAGCGTCCGTCGGGTTTGCGGCCTCATCTTCGGCTGGGAGAGCCTCCTGGTCTAAACCTCCATGGCCGGGGGTCGGAGGGACTTCTCTATGCAGCTGGACCTTGCCTTCCTCTTTGCAGCCTCCACTGTCGGCGTCGGCAACCTCGGTGGCCGATGGAACCGCCTCCACATCGTCGTCCTTGAAGATGAGGCCGCTGTCCTCGAAGGAGACCCTGGGGTAGCGCCCGAGGACCCAATCTCGGAACTCGGTAGCGCCCATTGTGTACCCCGGGGCGATGGCGTTCTTGATCTCCTCCATGAAGTCCTCGGAGGACCGATACTTCTCGACCCCTTGGGCCTCGGCTTCCTGAATGCGGGCCCTCACCTGTGACTTCAGCTCCGAGAGCTTCCGATCGCACTCTCGGCGCTCGAAGCCTAGCTCCTTCTCCAAGTGCTCCACCTTCTCGAGGAGGAGGGTGCGCTCGTTGTCTAGGGAGGCCCTCTCCCTCTCGGTGACCTCAAGGTCTCGGCACATAGCCTCGGCTCGAGCCGCCAGCTGACCCATCTGATTCTGAGCTTGCACGAAATACCGAAGGTCAGAATGCAAAAAAAAAATATAATATGCAAGTAAAAGAAGGCAGGGGAACCGAAGCTTACCCCCGCCATGAAGATACATGCGGAGGTGATCAGTGCCGCCGTCCCTTGCTTCTGGGCCTCGGTGGCATCTCGGGGAAGACTCCCCTTCATCACCAACTCTCTGGCGACCCGTCCGACGGCCAGAGTGTCGTCTTCCTTCACCGACCATTGGGGGATGAACCCCACCTCAGCCCTCGTCGTCGCGACCCTCGGGCCTCGGGAGACAGCGGCAGGGGAGGGGTCTTGAGAAGGCCCGTCTCTGCCAGGAGCTGCAAGGGCCTGGACAACCTCGGCACTCGACCCTTCTACTCTGGGCCTCTTCTTCGGGGTCTCGGAGGACGGTCCTTTCTTTTCCTTCCTCTTAGGCCTCGGCTGTTGTGGGGCGTCACGTGCCTTGGCCTCCTTGATCTTTGCTTGCCTCGCCGCGGCGATGGCCTTAGCCTCGGCTCTGGTGACTTGCACTGCAAGAAGAAGCAAGGGATTAGCATGAAGAACCGACACTCGAAGGAAGCAGGCGGGGGCTAGCCTAACTCACCCGGGCTAAGCCCGAACTTGAAGAGGATGGCGTCGGACTTGAGGCAGTCGGCCTCGACTGGAGAACAGCCTTCTTGCCGCCTCGCCATTACCAACGACTCCGCGTCTGCCCCGAATAGGGCAGGGGCGGAGTTCACATCCCTAAGGTCCGGGATATCCCAGACCGTGCCGAAGGGCACCCCCTCGGTCGACTTCACGAAGAAAAACTTTTCCTTCCATCCGTGGATGGAAGTCGGGTAACCCTTCAGGAGCCGAAGGTCCTTTCGGGGGCAAAAATAGTACCAACCCGTAAGCCCCTTGCAGGCCTGAAGAAGGAAACAGTTAATGAAGAGGGGAAGGGAGAGGGGCCTCTTGTGCCGAACAAAGAAGATGACGAAGCTTAACGCTTGTCGCCACCCGTTCGGCGTTAGCTGGGTCGGGCATACCCCATAGTGCCGAAAAAGCCGAACGGACCTGACCGAGGGTCCCTCCTTCGGTTGGGAGTTCGGCCAAAGCCGAACGGACCTGACCGAGGGTCCCACCTTCAGCAGGGGGCTCGGTAAAGCCGAACGTACCTGACCGAGGGTCCCTCCTTCGGTTGGGAGTTCGGCCAAAGCCGAACAGACTTGACCGAGGGTCCCTCCTTCAGTTGGGAGTTCGGCCAAAGCCGAACGGACCTGACCGAGGGTCCCTCCTTCGGTTGGGAGTTCGGCCAAAGCCGAACAGACCTGACCGAGGGTTCCTCCTTCGGTTGGGAGTTCGACCAAAGCCGAACGGACCTGACCGAGGGTCCCTCCTTCGATTGGGAGTTCGGCCAAAGCCGACGGACCTGACCGAGGATCCCTCCTTCGGTTGGGAGTTCGGCCAAAGCCGAGCAGACCTGACCGAGGGTCCCACCTTCGGCAGGGGGCTCGGTAAAGCCGAATGGACCTGATCGAGGGTCCCTCCTTCGGTTAGGAGTTTGGCCAAAGCCGAACGGACCTGACCGAGGATCCCTCCTTCGGTTGGGAGTTCGGCCAAAGCCGAACGGACCTGACCGAGGGTCCCTCCTTCGGTTAGGAGTTCGGCCAAAGCCGAACGGACCTGACCGAGGATCCCTCCTTCGGTTGGGAGTTCGGCCAAAGCCGAACGGACCTGACCGAGGGTCCCTCCTTCGGTTGGGAGTTCGGCCAAAGCCGAGCGGATCTGACCGAGGGTCCCTCCTTCGGTTGGGAGTTCTGCCAAAGCCGAACGGACCTGACCGAGGGTCCCTCCTTTGGCAGGGGGCTCTGTAAGGCCGATCCGAATCGACCGAAGGTCTTTCTCTCGGTCGACCCCAAGCCTCGGTCACAAGTAATGCCAAGGTCGAAGGAACAAGTCAACCAAAGAGGAAGATGTTGGTTACTCTCACAGGAAGAAGCTCTTAGTGGAAGTAAGGGGGCTCCTGATATAGCCAAACTGACCTCTCGGTGGGGGCAATGACACGTGTCGCCTCTGAGACACGTGTCCTCCGCCAGAGGAAGGTTCCAAGAAACCTCACGCTCAAGCACGCTCAATCATTGAGGCACGCTCGCAAAATCAAGCGGGATCACGCCGTCTGCATGAGGGGAATATTCCCCCCAGAAGGATGGACGTATTCGAGTGGGACTCTAAGAGGGAAGAAGGGGGAAAAACCCTAAACCCTAAGAGCTATATAAGAAGGCACGGAAGAAAGGAAGAGGTAAGTTCTGATACCCTCACCATTACTCCCTTATTGAACTGTGCGGCCGACCCTGACTTGAGCGTCGGAGGACTAACCCCGGACAAAGCTCCGGGCCTCCGTCGTCTGTGTTTTTGTAGGTTCGACTAGCGGGGTATTTTTGGCAGCAACACGATGATATATCTGTGGGATCATGGATGATGGGTGTCAATGCAACTTATATTGACGATACAAGTCTTTGCTGCAGCAGCTCTAATAAAGGTGAACTGTCTCTCATGGTGTTATTGTAATGATGGGATTGATTTAGAATATCTTCTCTTGTATTTTCTTTGTTTCATCTTTTACTTTTCTGCTTGTATAGCAATAAGTTACATTCTGAGTGATAACAATAATTAATTTAACTTTGATACCTTGCAGACAAGGTCTGTTCCTTGGCTTAAGCAGCAGAGAATACTTCTGAGACATCAGTCTCTATCTTCTTACTCATCAAATGCCTCTTAGGCTCTTTCATGGTGTGTGTGAGACTATGGCATTCGGGAGATAAGCATTTTGAAATGGGACATTTCGTGTTTTTGATTGTGTCCAAAAGCCATGGGGTGGATTCAGAACTGCAATGGAATATTCTTTTTCCTTGGAGTGAGCAGAGACAGAATTGGTAAATGGATTCTGAAGATATTTGTGTTTCACATGCAGAAATGCACCCAAATTTTTCTGAAACTGATGCAGGGACTAAACTGTGAATCTCGCCTTGTAGTATTTGTTTTAATTCATGTTAGAAACAAATATGAATTCATATAATAAGCCATTGATTACTGTTTAACACATTAGCCCATTATTGAAAGGTTATCCTTTTCCTTCTTGGTGATCCCTTATATTTAATATGTGGCTTGGACTTCGTATATTTTACTGTCACTACTTGCATTACCATTAACAGGAACAGGATTTGAACACCTTCGGCTGATTTGAGTTCAACTGAGAGGATTCTCCAATAATCCCCCCAAGAATATGATGAAATGGTGAAATTGGCTCCGATCTTTTGACGACTATCTCTATCAAAAATCATCAAAGATCTTTCTGGTAGACATTCAACTCACACCCACAAGTTCTTCACTGTGTAGGGTAACTAACCCCTTAAATCATCGGCCAATTTATTACTGGGAAAATAGTGCCGCCTATGTGGTCTACATCGAACTTGTGAATCACACACCATTGACCTCTATCAATTGGACTACAGCCTCGTAGTTTTGACTTTTGAGTACCCTTTCTCTTCACCTTTGCTACACCGTCCCATCTTCCTATATTTGGGGTGCTTGGAAGAGGAGAGGATTGTTCTCTTGGATTATAGACCTCAGTTCATTGGACAGTTAAGAAAAGAAATGGGTGGTAAGTTGTCTACGCAGTTCTAGATTTCCCAATCTGTAGACGACAATATCCTTCCATCCTTGGCTTGCTAGAGTCGAGTCTCTTAGGAATATGTCTCTTGGTGTTAACTATTTTGGAGGATCCTTTCATTGGGAAGGTATGTTTTCCTAGGTAATTAATATTAGTATTGTTAATTATGTCTATAAAACTTCAGGATATTATTAATTTGTACTCTCTTCTAAAGCATATATATTCAAGGTTTTAAAACTTGGGATCGGTCTCAAACTGGATGAGTATCGGACTGACTTGGATGGATTTTCTACCAAAAAAAAAAGAATTGGATGGATTTTTTTTAGTTTCATTTAGACCTTACGAGTGGACCAATATCTGATCCAGGTGACTTCAACGATCTGATCCGAGTTTTAAAACCATGTGCATAATATAATTGAGGGAAGTTTCTCTGAGGCCATGGTGAAGGGAAATCAGTTCACCGTGCCTCATTGACACTATACAATAGAACCCTCTCTTCCTTAACCACCGCTCGAAAAACTTTGTCTAGCACTATGTGTGTGCAGAGTTCGTGAAATAATAATCTACGTGGATTAAGTTATTAGATCCGAGTGAAAACACAATGAATATTTCCTTGCAAGCAATCAAAGATATAATTGAATTGAGGCAAGGCAAGGAAAGGAGAAGGGACCTCCCTTCCTACTCGGATCAGTAATGAAACCACTCCTCTTTGGTTTGCTCTTCCTTCCTTGTGGCCCATCTTACTTTAGAGATCTGTGGGAGCACCCTTTGCTATGGGAATCATTTATTGTCTATGATTATGAAGCGAGAAGAATAAGTTTAGTTCCACGAAATTTCCATGCCGAAGACTTGGAATTCATGAAAAGAGAACAAGAAGCTTATTTCTATGAAACTTTCACACGGCAAAGACTTGGAAGCCATGAAAAGAGAAGATTATTACTTCCACATGATGAAGCTTACTTCCTTGAAATTCCCACACGGCAATTAATTGGAAGTCCTGAAAAGAGAGGATGAAGCTAACTTCCATGAAATTTCCACACGGCAATTACTTGAAAGTCATGAAAAGAGAGGATGAAGCTAACTTCCATGAAATTTCCACACGGCAATTACTTGAAAGTCATGAAAAGAGAAGATAAAGCTTATTTCAACCCGGTGAAGACTTGGAAGTCATAAAAAGAGAGGATGAAGCTTTCTTCCTTGAAATTTCCGCACGGCAACGGAGTCATGAAAAGAGAAGATGAAGCTTACTTCTATGAAATTTCCATGCAGCGAAGACTTGGGAGTCTTGAAAGTGAATGAAACTTTTTTTTTTTCGGTAGAAAAAGAGAACGAAACTTATTTCCATGTAATTTTTATGTGGAGGATGTCTGGAATTCTAAAAGGTTTGAACTGATAAGTGGAGGGACTCCCAAGTGTATAAGGGAGTTTGTAGGCTACATAGTAGCAGATGTGTGAGACTTGGAAGTGATGATCCCTGGCTTAATAATGTTACAACTTGCAGGTGGGACACCCAAGCCCAATGCCCCTCCAGAAAGGTAGTAGTAGAGAGAGGACCATGGATGGGCTTCTCTCATATTTATTGTCCATGTGTGATGTGAGTTGAGAAATTGAACACATATATCTAGCGTAGACGCTCAGTGAAATGATATGCAAGAACTTAAAGAAAAATGTTTTAAGCCATTAAAGTCACACTTAATCATGGAATTAATGTCTCTCTCTTTTCTTGATAAAGGAATTAGTATTTCTCTCACTATAAAAGAATGCACATTTCTACTCCAAAAAAAGCACTGTACATACATTATATCCGAAATTTTGTTCAAATACATTTTTTTCTTTACCGGAATAGGAAAAGAAATAAGAAAAAGAAAGAGTGAGGGAGAAAAAGAATACTACCAGGCTGCATAGAGTACACTAATGTCTTTTTATATCTATCTTTCTCTCTACTATATGCCCTTTAATATGGATGGAGAAATAGACACTAGAAGGCGTTAATGTGCAGCTTGTTAGAATAGTACGATGATAGATAACATCATGCGTGTCCTTTGTCTATGCATCCACTATCGTGAATCTTCTCGGTAAGCAACACCGTATATATACCCACCAAAAAAGAGAAAAAAAGTCTTCGGCCCATTAAACTTGTATAATACAAGCATCACTGGCTCCGCTCGTAGAGTGGGGTGGTTTGCATGACCGTAATCCTGAGCGACAAGAAGTTTTCTTACACTACACAGTTGGACTAGGAACTCTCTTTAGAATTTCGAATAACACAACATTCTCCTTAACTTTGACTTAAGGTCAGTCAATGACAATAAAAGTCATTTCTTCCGTTTTTGTTGGGTTACCATATGTCTTGATGTAATGGTTGGTACAAATGCTTCCTTATTTAAACCTTCATTTTGCGCCACAGCTGAAGTAGAGTTGGCCAGAGAAGATTAGTCTTCCAACTCTTTCCTGCTAATTTATGGTCATGATGGAATGGTCTTTGGTGAAGTGCTGCTTGTGGGTTTCATTGGTGTTACTATTTCAAATTCTTGATCATGGGGGGGTGTTTGGGTGCTTTGAAGACGAGAGGATTGCTCTCTTGGAAATTAAAAAGGCTTATTCCTTCAACTGGACGACAGATGATGCTGGACATGATGATGGCAGAGGGAGTAGTACTGATTGTTGTGATTGGGAGCCAGCAGTGATCAAGTGTAATGCAACCACAGGACGAGTCATTCAACTCTCTTTCAATGATATAAAGGGATTTGAAAATGGATTTGAACATTATGTTTCCCTAAATGTTACCTTGTTTTCTGCTTTTAAAGAACTGCAACTCCTCAACTTATCTTATAATCGCTTTGATGGTTTAATAGAAAATGAAGGTATTTTCAAAATCTCTCTCTCTCTCTCTCTCTCTCTCTCTCTCTCTCTCTCTCTCTCTCTCATATTAATCAATTAATCATGCATGTATACGATGTGTGATCTTCCAGGATTTGAAAGATTGGTTGGATTGGGAAAGCTAGAGGTCCTAGACCTAAGTGGAAATCTCTTCAACGATAGCGTTCTTCAATCTTTGGGTACGCTTAAGTCCCTTAGGAAATTGTCTCTTTCCGGCAACAATCTTGAAGGATCTTCACATTTTGAAGGTACGTTATTCCTCGCACTTCTATGTTTACTTGATACATCTATATCCAGACACCTTTCTCTTTTTATTTATTTAACTGTTT